>NC_037677.1:57658271-57786590 GCF_003255815.1 Theropithecus gelada
GTCTCTCCTAAAAAAATACAAAAAAACTAGCCGGGCGAGGTGGCGGGCGCCGGTAGTCCCAGCTACTGGGGAGGCTGAGGCAGGAGAATGGCCTGAATCCGGGAGGCGGAGCTTGCAGTGAGCTGAGATCCGGCCACTGCACTCCAGCCTGGGCGACAGAGCAAGACTCCGTCTCAAAAAAAAAAAAAACAATATCACCCTATTTTCTATGTAACAAAATGAAGGTATTGTAAAATTTCCATTCATTTAGCTGTCATTTTCATAGGAGATGTGCTAAAGTCTTCGTGATGATGACTTTGTTCGTTTTTTCTGGTATTTCTAGAAATTTCTGCTTTATGAATTTCAAAGTCGCATCATTGGTTGCCTTAAGATTCATGATTGTTTTAGATTTCCATTGTATCTTCTTAGTTATGCAAAATAACCCTGTTTGGCATTTCAGTAATCATCTTGAGTCTTGTTTTGTTGAATATTAACATTGCTCTTCTTGGATTTTGTGTAAGCAGGTATCCAGTATTTCTGTCCTTTAATTCCTGTATTTTCAAGCTGCCTATGTTGTTTTATTATATGTACCTCTTGAAAAAGTACTTTATTTTACATCTTCTTTTTTTTTTTATTAACCAAATCTGGGAGTGCTCTGTCTTTTAATTTAGTTCATTCTCATTTATTATGACTTATACATTTGTACCAACTCCTGCCATCCTATTTTTCTGATCCAATCACTCACACTTACTGTTCTGGCTTAGAGATAGCTCTGTTACTTGATGCCTACACTAAGGATGGAGAGAAGTATATAGATGATATGACCCATGTGGCTGTACCCACTGAGGAAGCCTAAATTATTGCCTGCTATGAGGCCCCTAGTAGCTTTCTCTGTGCTTAAAGAACTCCTAAAGCTAGTTCTACGTCCATTTATTTACTATTTATTTATTATGAGACTGTGTCTCACTATGCTGCCCAGGCTGGAGTACAACGGCTATTCACAGGCTCAGTCACTCCACACTACAGCCTCAAACTCCTGGACTCAAACAGTCCTCCTACCTCAGGCATATCTGAGCTTATAGGTATATGCCATCCTGCTGGGTCTTGGTTCTGCATTTTGAAACTCTGTTGCATTTATTTTGGGCTGTGATCTTTCAGAAAACCAATAGTTTCTGATCAAAAGCAGTACCCTTTCTTTCTTTTCCAGTTAGTTATTCATTTGGGAGTTGTTGCTTTTTTCTATAAGGAGAAGGGTAATATCATTTCTATTATTTCTTCTGCCTTGAAATAGCTTCCTGTCTTAGTCACAGTAAGCAGTGTTAAAATAATCTATCAGGAAGCCATTAGGCTGAGATGGTTCCAGCACTTTGGATTCCTACATAAGCAAACCAAAACCCAAGTCAATGTAAGCAGTAAAACGAAACTTAAGCTTAACCAACAAGAAACCACCAATTAACCTCTAACTGGGACTTTCCACTTTAACCAGTCAAACAATTCTTTGTCTTGGCTTCCACAAACATGTTATAAAAAAATATCCCCTCACACCCTCTTGGTGGAGCCCTGAACCACATGCAATCTAGTGCTGCCTGATTCATGAATCACTATCAGCTCAAATAAATTCTTTAAAAGTTTAATGTTCCTGGGTTTAAAATTTAACAATGGGCTACAAGTTCTAGCCCCTGCTATTGTTCTGGCTTCATCTACCACTCTCTCTCTAGATTGCTCACCCTAGCCACACTGGCCTCTTGGTTGTACTTCATGTATGCCAGGAGCATGCTCCCACCTCAGGGCCTTGCATTTGCTCCTTTCTTGACCTGGATCGCTTTTCTCTCAGACATCAGGGCTCCATGCCTCAACTTCCAAGGTCTTTACTCCACCATCATCTTCTCAGTGGTGGCTTCTCTGGCTATCAGATCTCAAATTGCCAACACATACTCTCTCATACCCTTGATCTGCTTTTGTTTTCATCTTAGTACTGATATATTATGTGGTGGTTTTATTTTTATCTTAGTTATAGATCATCTCTCTGACTAGAACATAAGCTCTTTGAAGGCAGAAATATTTGCCTACTTTGTGCACAGCCCTATCTCTAATGTTTTGAACAGGGTTTGACACATAGAACATGCTCCATAGATATCTCTTGAAAGAATTAATAAACTTCTAGGAATTTGGAAGAAGAAAAGGAGGCTATGGAATATGTTAAGTCTGCTATCCTAGTTCCCCTTGTACTTTAGAATCATGCAGACATGCCAACATTCACTGCCCTATTTAACCTGTCTCTGGAGGAGTTTCATTATCTGATTTGAACATTATATGAAATAAAAGTTCCAGAGAGTTTCCAAGGAGGCCAATAAAAAAAAAAAAAAGTGGGAGGAGAAATTAGACATAACAAGGAAAGCTCTCTCTTGAGAAAAGAAATTTGTGTAGGAGGATGGTTGTATGGGTTTCCTTAATCAAAAACAAAAAAGGGACTGCATCTTATCCTCTTTGACTCTCCTTGATTTAGGATAAACTGATGAAGTATAGCAAGATAAATAAAGGAATAAAGAGCTAATCCACAAGGGAGAAGACTGTTTTATTGCTCTCACACAGATGTCTGTCCTAACAACACAGGATATTTTTTTTTCCTTTGGGGGAGGGTGGGAATAGAGTTTGGGGAACAGCAATTTAAATTGGGACCTCTGGTCAGTCTGTGTTTGGGAATTAGCATTGCATTATTTCCCTGGCTCCCCACCCCCTCTTGTCTTTTAGTTGAGAAACATTTGCCCTGGAACAGCACACAGAGTTTGCATTAGCATCCCTGAGGACACAACTTTGACCCCACAGACTAAGGAAGCTACAGATGGAAAATTCCAAGTTGCTGTACTCTTTTATTTTCATGCTAATGCTTCTGCAGAGAGTATTTAAGGAAACAGATGCACAAGAATAATAAAGAGCCGAGGACTAAGAACTGCTCTGGCAACTGAAGTTATGCTCCATCCAGCATGATCCTATATCTCGCTGTGCTTGCACAAGTCCAGAAGGGTCAAGGTGAAACCCTGATTTCATTTTATGAAAAAGCTGAACCAGCATTGACATAGAGAACCCAGGATCACATCCAGTCAGGATCTGATCATTGTTTAAGTTTCATTTCACTTCCTTCAGGCTACCTCAAAGATAGACGAGCAAGTCCTTCAGTAAAAGGCCTTGGGGAATGGTGATTTCTCTATCTCCCTTGCCAATCCACACCTGAGTTCAAAACAATCCTTATCCTTCTGTAAACCAAAAATAAAATTCTAAGGCTCCCTCAACTATCTTAATAGACTCCCTCCTGTTGACCAGGGCACTCCAAAGTTAACCTGAAAAACTGGTTCAGGCTATGATGGAAAGTAGGGGGTGGGTTGGACGTGCCTCATTATGCCCTCCTCCCTGTTGTAATTCAGGAAAAGCCAACCAGCATTTAACATCTACATAGACCTTAAGTCTGATAAGAAATATTTACAATCTATCTCTCTGAAGCCTGCTGCCTGTAGGTTTCATCTGCATGATTATGCCTTGGTTTCTACAGCCTCTTATATCACCCAGATATTCCTTTCTATTGATAACTCTTTCAACCGATTGCCCACCAGAAAAATTTTAAATCTACCTATAACCTGGAAGCTCCCCCCACTTAAAGTTTTCTGCCTTTCTGGACCAAACCAATGTACATCTTAAATGTATTTGATTGATGTCTCATGTCTTCCTAAAACATATAAAACCATGCCGTGCCCAGAATACCTTGGGCACATGTCACTAGGACCTCCTGAGGCTGTGTCACAGGTGCATCCTTAAATCTTGGCAAAATAAACTTTCTAAATTTATTGTGAGACATATCTCAGATACCTATGGGTTCACACTTCCCTTGGATCTAACCTAAACGGTGCTCACTATATTTGCAGCCCCTGGTCACTTCCCTTGTATTCCGTGCAACAAGAAAAACTTCTCACTTTGTCCTAAGAATAATCTCATCCTTGGTATAAATCTTCATGTGGGAGACATATGAGAGCACTACACTCTGTAAAGCCAGATCATCTTAACATTTTATCCTAATTTGCAAACAAAACTTAAATTTTACTTCACCCTAGCTATGTCTTGCAAAGGAGAAGCTAATTGGAAATGTAGAATAATCATATCTAATTCTTGCTTTAAACGTATCCACCCCCTACTTTCGCCTAGATTAAGACCAGAAACTAGACAAGAATTCCACAACTTGGTCTCTCCCTAAATCCTTTCACACTTGGAACTCACTCAGGGAAAGTTCTTTCAACTCAGTTCTCACCTTCATTCAAGGCCACCTCCCAATCTTTCTATCATCGGAGATCCCTCCCTTCTCTGCACTCTTCCATCTAGCTTGGCCTCTGCTTTGTCTGCGTAGGACCTTGTCTCCAATTAGACTGTAGGATTTCTGAAGGCAGAGCCCACAGCTTCTTTTGCATCTCCTACATGCCCTGGGTAGCGGCTCTCAAGAAAACCATGGCTGAGTGACTGATTGAAGAAACAGAAATAGGCCCCTGCGGTGACCTGAAGCATATGGAATTCTGAGCAAGGGAAATGAAAAGCCCAAAAAGCCCAATACCACACCCTTTATAAAGTACACACATCGCAACAAATCCAAGGTTATTGGAAAAGTAACAGCCCTCTCCCCAGACCAGCTCCAACCAAAAAATTTCATTAGAATGGATAAAGAAACTGCAGTAAATATTAATGGCTGGAGGAGGAAGCTAGAGGACAGCAGGCCGAGCTGAGCAGGTGTTCACCTCCCTCAATTTCAGTCCGTTTGCAGCCAACAACGTCATCATTTGGCCTTCTTGAGCTCACCGACAGGCCATTTTTCATGATTTTACCATTTCTGGCCAAATGCAAACTTTTTAATTAAATGTACCACATGATTCCAGATGTTTGTTTATTTGTTCCAAAAAAGGTTGTAAAATCACTACATGAGGAAAAACCTGGGGCAGGGTAAAGTTTTCTATAAGAGACAGGGAAATAAAAAGAGTCAGAAGAACTGGGACTAGGAAGTTAATACCGGCCTGAGGTCACGGCAGAACAATTTAGACCAAAAGCATTGGCTTCAAATCACTCTCCTTCCAGAAGCCCAAGATTCAGAAATAAAACACCCTGGGTACTTATTAGTTTTTAAGAGAATGAAGCTCATCTTTAAGCCAAAGACTAGAATGAGAACAAATGTTTGTGGCTGCTCTGCCTGCTTTTTGTACGTTTGTTCCTGCTGCCACAAGCTCCACTACATTAACTCCACCAGTCTTTCATTTAACAGGCCAGATTAGAGTTCATGCATGAATGGTGGGAGAGAATCCTGCAATGGGGATGAACCAGGAGAGGGGCAACAGGCAGAGACCACAGCCTCCCACACACCATGCTGGCTTCCTTACAGCTTTCTGGTCCTCTGTTTCTCTCTACCCTGAAATATAATCAGTATTCGGTCTATTGTGTTTGCAACAGAATGTTTCCCATACTCCTTCCTTTATTCTTTGTACCCCCAGCCAGCCAGCCAGCCACTCCAGGCCTTGATCATCAAACGCTGGATTATTGCAACATTATCCTGGGCCCTATGCTTTAGTTTCAAAAGCCAACATCAGAAATATTCTGAATAACATGCGGAGGGAAAACATTGACTGTCCAGTTTCTCTGATGCCTGAGTCCTCGTGACCAAACCATCAGCAACCTCATACAACAACTCCATAGTGGCCATAAGGTTCCCTGTGCATGGCCCCCACTCCTGCTCTCCTGGCAGTATCTATCCTGGCCCCAGCTGTCTTCCCCATCTGTTACCAAGTTGTTTTCTAAATTACCTTTGCTAGAAACCTGCTCTTTGGAGGCATCACAGTCTATGGGCACAGAACCTGGTTATCTGGAAATCCAAGGCTTCTAAGACTGAAATGATCCCCCTCCAATCCCATCCCCTCATGGCCTCCTTGAGTCCAGGCTCTCTCCTTTCCACTTACCCCTGCATACTACTTGCAGATTAATAATCCTACAGCATGGTTTTGAATCAAATATAAACCCTTCTGTCTGTCCGAGACCTGCCATAATGTGGACCTATCCTACATAAGGAACCTTATTTCTGACCTTTTCAAAACAGGGTCCCTTTCTCTCATCAGTTCTACCTGTTCTTGCCCTTGTGCTTTATCTTTACCCATTTACCTTTCTGGAATGCCGTTCTTTTGCTCCCCACTTAACATGTTCTTCAAAGCTCAATGCCAACATCCTCCAAAGAGCCATACCTGAGGAGTCTCACCTACACTGTGCCCTATCTTTTCTAAACATTGAGAGCACCTGCAGCTTTTACCAACTAATAGAGCCCTTATTTATATAACATATAATATCTTGTTTGGTTGGTATTACTTCATTTTTGGGATCTCCTCAATCAAACCATAAATTCCTGGCAGATAGAGATAATATTCTCTATTTCTGAATTCTCCACAAATCCTAACAATACACTTGGTACACAGTAGGTACTAAATAAAGACATGTTGGGGAGATTCTTGAATGACTGTGCTCATAGCAATCTTTGTCTTACTGACCATATCATACTTCTTTCCTCATAAAAAGGGGCAAGAAACATAAGGACGCTAAAACACAAGCCCATTTAGAAGCTTCCACCCCGTACATTCTAAGCTTCCATTTTTTAAGATAAAGGCAGCATGTTTTTACATCATTTTTTATTGGGACTGCCTGTTGGGGGAAGAGTTGTCTTTCTGACCTCTCATTTTACACAAGTAGGGTTTGCCACTATTTGAGGGGCAGGGGAAAACTGAAATACATTTTTCCCTCCTTGCTTTGCTTCTGGGAAAGAAAAACCAGATTCGTAGGCCTTCTGTGTCTATGAGAATACCACAATTCTGTCCAAAGAATAGAAATAAAGCAATCTCGGAGACTGCAAATGAAAAATCATCCTTGGAGAAAAAGGAGAGGAAATGGACCCCTGTGGATTTCAAATGTTTAAAGGAGGTTGCTTAAAGTTCCTGGCTAAACTCCATGCCAGTCTTGGTAATAGTCTAACAGATTCATCCATCTTCAGATTCCACTTGGCTTGCTCTTCCATCACTGCCACCCTCGCAGACAGCGAGTGCACACATGCACATCTATCTATATATGTGCGGAAGTTTTAATCTACACTACCCTCCATTCCAATCCACCCCAGCCCGGCTCTGTACAGAGTGAAGCTATTGACCCTGCAAAGTAGCAGGGAGATGAATTTGATGACCCAGACCAGAGTTTTTAAACCACTTCAGCAAGGTCTAGAATCAAAGGAAAGTACAATTTATTCAGCACTTAGTAAAGTCCTTTTACTTTGGAACAGAGTGCACCCACTGAAAATAGACTCCTACTGCCACGCAGATAAAATAAACCTGTCAACCACTACTGTCAAATTACTAGTCACCTCGATTAAATAAAGGAAACTTTAGCATCTCTCAGCATCTGAGAATTCCACAAAGATTATAAGCCCATAAAAGCATTATGAAGGAAAGAAAACTAAAGTAATGGGTTCTGTTGAAAATGTCATCAGAGGAAATCATTTTACATAATTAGCAAATGCTAATAATAGTTCTGCACGAGGAACCAACACACTCTTCCCCCACACAGTCAAGGCACAGTGGTGGCAAGAAGTCTAAAAGATACAAGCCAAGGCCATACTCTTATTTGACAGGACTCCTGAACAAAAACATGTCTTTGTCTCTAAGGAGGTTTTTTTCTTTTTTCTTTTCTCTCTTTCCTTTTGCGACTTTTCAATACATTATTCATGGGGAAAATTTGGATCTGTCGTGCTTCTATGAACTTTCAATGAGTCAGTGACAATTTTTGGAGAAATTATTTGATGCTTAGCTCTCTTGAAAGACTAATCAAAATATTCTGGAAGGCAGAAGGCAATATATAAGCAGGTTGTCTTAGTAATAGGGTCTGACCTTAGGTGAGACCTACCTGGCAAAGTCACCAGAACCATCAGATTGTTCATCCCATCTTTTTGTTAGTTTGTTTTGTTTGAGACAGAGTCTCACTCGGTCACCCAGGCTGGAGTGCAGTGGCATGATCTCTGCTCACTGCAACTTCCGCCTCCTGGATTCAAGCAATTCTCCTGTCTCAGCCTCCCAAGTAGCTAGGATTACAGGTGCCTGCCACTGCACCCAACTGATTTTTGTATTTTTAGTAGAGACGGGCCAGTTGGCCTGTCTGGTCTCAAACTGTTGGCCAGGCTGGTCTCGAACTCCTGACCTCAAGTGATCCACCTGCATCAGCCTCCCAAAGTGCTGGGATTACAGGCGTGAGCCACTGCATCCAGCCCCATCTTTTTAAATGATCAGTGAGAATCAAGAGGCAGTAGGCAAAAGATTCCTTGATGCTGAGCTATTAAGCTGGCCTAAATAAATGCATCTATTTTCCTGAGTCTTTGCTATTGTTTGCTGTAGATTTTGTTTATAATGATCAGACACACTGAGCTTTCACATTCCCCGTGGCTGACACGACAAGATAGTAGAAATCTAAAAATGAAAAACTAAAAGTTGCTAAAAGAGACATACTGCCTCTGACAGGGCTCAGAACACAATACCCCAAATTGTGGCACCTTGACGTGCTGAGTGCTTTGAAACAAAAGACACTGGAAGGGCCTCAAAAGCAAGGTCTCTCTGGCCTTCTCTTACCTGCTCCTTCATCCCTCTGTCTCTCCCCTGCAGTGAGTTACAGAAACCAGAATTCCTTTTCCCTAAGTGGGGTCATTGAAACTAGAATCCTGTCCCTCAAAGCCAGCCATGAAACCTAGAAAGGTCACACTCTCTCTTCTCCTTTGAAGACTCTCATTTCAGAGGGTCCTGTGCTATAACCAGGGGAAGGAATGCTACATAGAGAGGTCAAGAAGAATCTGAACAGATAGGGCTTGCTGCGTTTCCCCTCAATTTACTACCATTAGATCATACCATTTGTCTAATCATGTTTCTACACAGCTGTCCATTCTTCATTAACATAAGCATAAAAATAGTTTTCCCTTTCATTTCTGAAGGCCCCCCTGTCTCAGAAAACTTTGATTAAGTAAATTTCTTATCCTCTTCTCTTGTTAATCTGTCTTTTGTTATAGGCTGTGACCCTTATAATGGATAAGGAAAAGTATCACATCATTCTGCCCCTGCACCTCTAAATCCTATAAAAGCCCAAAACAAATTGTGAGCAATAGTTTAGTCATCAAGTAACTTCCTTTTGAGCCCTCCTGAAAGCATTATGCTTGTTGGCATGAAGTTTTTCTGGCCAACATCTCCCCATCCCAAATATTTTTGTCTACATTGCTACCTCTTCACATACAGACATTTAAATTTCCTTTTGTTCACCTTCACTTTGGCTGATTTAATGAGTTGAAGCAAAGCATTCTGTATTTATGGCTCCTGTGGAAACGTATTTTATGATATCTCAGGCTAAAAATGTTTTAAATAATATAAAAAACCAGTTTTTCTTTCGGTCTTTTTCTTCTTTTTTGAATGGCATACATTGAGCTGCTTCATGGAGATATACAGAAAAATCAATTGCTAAGCATAAAATGCAACTCACATTAGGGAAACTGCAAACGATAACTAATTATGATAAGTTGCTGTATAAATTACTTTGTGACAGTCCCAGCAACCAATTTCAAACACAAATAGATCAAGCCCCTGGTTGGAGAGGAAGATGAGTACCTAACAACTGTGTCAATAAAAATAATGGCAAGATTGCCAACAATAGTCAAAGTAGAAAGGTTATCTCTAAGCAAGTTTCACAGCAAATTTCCTCTTCATTTTTTTTTTTTTTTTTTGCTTTCTTTCTTTTATACATTTCAAGTCCAATGTTTAATATGGCAAGCTAACTATGGCATACCTTCAAGACTATAGTATAAGCATCAGGAAATAAATAATTCGGGGGCATTCACTAGGCTTGCAATTATCTTGCAAAACGTGTATGCAGACAAGTTGAAATGAGATCCTCCACGTGATAGCTATTGGCAAGGCGGGGTTATGGTAGATGTGCTGGATTCTCTGTTTTAGCATTACCACCATCCGCTTTCTTCTAAGGTTTTCTCTGTAGCTTCAAGGGAGAACTGAAAACTGTGTATCTCAGAATCACCTTCAGCGAATCAACCTAGGTGAGAGTTGGCCTAAGAGAGATGCTGGAGTATGATCTGGAAATCTAGAGAAAAGGAGGAGCAGAGCAACGTATGGATAATGGCAATGACTGAAACAGTCTCCAGGTGAATGTGAGAATCCCCACACAGGTGCTTCAGATAAAGAAAGTCAGTGAGAGATGCCTAGGTGTTCCTGTGATCCACAGAAACTTTCCAGCAAGCTGCTGAGAATCACTGGTTCAGTGCTGAGGTTGAGACTGGGTGGTGGCAGCACCTCTAATTCCTTCCATTAAAACTCTTCATTACTGGAATACATAGAGTGCCTTCTATTTTCCCCATCCAGACTGACATGGAGCATTGTCCCTTTTTGTTTTCAAACCTTCTCCACTCCTGATTTTATTGTTCTGTAATTTAAAAATAAAGAATGGTGGAGCAGGAGTAATGCAATTCTTTGACAGAGGCAGGCAAGTATCTCCTAGCAGCCTTAGCACAGGCTTTGGAAATGCATGGCAGTGGTGAACATTTCCAGGCCATGCCTCTACCTGTACTTTTTCTCCTCTTCCTTCCAGCTCAAGGCCACAGTTAGTCCTACCTACATTTGCTTCATATGCACTGGGTAAAGGACAAAAGTCAGGGGTGACCTGAGAATTAAGGGCACAGGGTTTGATTTTGTTTCCCTTGCCTGTTGTTGAGTTGCTCCATCATCCCCAGCAATTCTTGATGTCTCCCTCTGTTAAATGGGAATAATATTTGCCCTCCCCACTTTATAGGGTTTTCTTGAGGATGATATAGTTTACATTCTAAATAGAAATGTTTTCCCCAAAAGATACAATGCCCTGTACAAATGTGAATTCTACTTCTAAGAGCTACTAGGTAAAGAACGGCAATACCTGGCATGCTAGGGCATGTCCTGTACTCATAACATATTTAAAGGGACATGTCTCCAACAGATATTTTAGCACTCCTCATAACATGGACACAGCCAAGGGCACAATATGTAGATTGTCACTAGGGAACAACTGAGATTACTGACACATCCCCGTGTCCTCCTCATTCCAAAGATATGCTCCAACCCAGGGCAGCATTCTCAGAGAGAATTCAGGTGGACCATTCTAAATCCATGTGTGTACCACAATCTTTACCTGACTGAGAGTCTGACCCCTTCCTTGAGACTTTCTGTTCTAGTAACATAATTCCATCAGTTACTTCAATTCATTCTATTCCCTTCCCTACCATCAAACTACCAATGCTTGAAAACTACAACATTGAAATAATCAACTATTTAGAAGTTAGGCTTTGCGACTAAATGCTCTCTGGTAATGAATCAACACATATGACACCCATACCTGATGGTTTGGGTTTATGAAAGCAACAGAATTGAAGTCTGAGGTCCACACAGCTAGACCTTTCCCTTTAGTGTGTTCACCCCCAAAGGAGGCAGGGTCTCCTTTCTCACATGCAATCAAGTTACCTTGCAGAGGTGACTAAGATACTCATGCTTCCCCTGGGTTTCTATTACTCAGTCTTTACTGAACAAATATATATGGAACTCCATTTAGGTAGGAGGCCCTGTGCCAGGCATTGCAGATAAAGTGGTGAACATATTTAATCACAACCACTCTTTCCAACAGCTTATGGCCCATCTAGGAAGATAGTCCCTGAACAGGGAACACTGGCCTAATATAAGTGTGTAGGGGGGATCAGGGGAGTTTCCTTTGGAGCTGTGATATGTAAGCTGATACCTGAAGAATGGGCAGTGTCAGTGATATCAAAGAGAAGATGAGGCTGGGCGCGGTGGCTCATGCCTGTAGTCCCAGCACTTTGGGGGCCCGAGACAGGTGAATCATAAGGTCAGGAGTTTGAGACCACCCTGGTCAACACGGTGAAACCCTGTCTCTACTAAAGATACAAAAAATTAGCCAGGTGTGGTAGTGCGTGCCTGTAATCCCAGCTACTCAGGAAGCTCAGGCAGGAGAATCACTTGAACCCAGGAGGCAGGTTGTAGTGAGCTAAGGCTGTGCCATTGCACTCCAGCCTGGGTGACAGGGTGAGGCTCCATCTCAAAAAAAAAAAAAAAAAAAAAAAAAAGATGATTTGGACTTACTGCTACCTCTCAGGAAGTTTTCATTTATAAGGAGTTTAAGACACACAGAACCTGACCTTTATCATACAAAGTAGAATATGAACAATTGCACCTGGAAGATAGAAACAAATATCAGATGTACCTATAGAAAGAAGAAAATCAACATAACTCAGATCAGTAAAAGTTTCATGTAGGAAGCAAAGTACGACATGTTACTATCCCTGTGATATATGGATTATCTACAAGTAGCAGATGGAAGAATTGAGTCCCAGGTCTCCTGATCATTATTCTAAGCCCGGACTTCCTTTGCATTTGAATCTACAGTTTTTAGGACATGAATCTTGGGCCTATCATACTCGACATTGGAAGTTACATAAAAGGACAAGTAAAGGGAAAATGGCATGTACAGAAAAATAGCAATTTGCACATGAACTACTGCCCGCCAGTTTCTGTAGTTGTTGGTGCGGAAGGAAAAGAGATTGGGAACTGGATGAATAAAAAATTATTTGCAAATAGAACTTCCAGTGAGGACTGTATAGACAAAAGTTTCAGACATCATGGAGAATTTCACTTGAGAAAGAATTGATGTAATTTGTCCTCACACCATGAAAGGCCCCCTTCTGCATAAATGTTTGTAAGCTGTTTGCATGAAGGTATTAACAAATGACATTCAAATAGTTTCGTGATTTACATGATCAGAAACTTGAAATAATTCTCTTAAATATTAAAAAAAAACAAGATAGTATTAAGTGGTTTCATTTTAGTGCCAAAAAATAATGACTTTCTCATTTGGGAAAAGCCAAGTTGGTTCAAGCCAAATTGGTTTATGCCAAGCTGAAATATATTAGTCTCACCTTTCTCCTGCACAGATCAGTTCAATAATCTAGCTTTAATGAACTTCCTTGGTCTTCTCTTTATTGGTCTCCTTATGGCCATCAGCCCAAAGATCATTTGATGGTGCGGACTTGCTTTTATCAACAACCAAATCAGCACTGATCAGGAAACCAATGTGTTAAATGTGTAGGGATTTTCTTCAGTAAAATTGAGATGTCTGTGTTGGCTCCCTTTAAAAAATGTCTTTACATTTCTCTCATTGATGTTAGGCCCTAATGTCATCCAAGAGCACTTATTTGAACTCTAACAACTTTAGGCATTTTTCCATATTCCAAATATTATTCCAAATATCTTAAAACTATATTGTGTTATATTTCCTTCCTTCAAGTCTCAGATTCTTCATATTACTGGTAAAAATGACAGATGATATTTGCCCTATTCCTAATGATTATCATCCATCTGATCATCTCTCCCCATTGTGAAATCTCAATTTCATGGCCAGATAAACTTTACAAGTGGCTGGGAGGTTTCTGAGACTTCGGTTTCTATGCAACTTATTCAATAGACTCTAAAGTAAAAATACCCTTATTCAAATACAAGAAACCAATAAATAAACACATGAGGATATGAGGCTAATTTAAGAGTTAATTTGTTGCTCCATCTAGATGTGGTGTCATTTTAGGGAAATTCCCCCAAAAACAGTCTCGAAAGGGATGTATGCTTAAGACCTCCAAAAGAATATTCAGCGAAAGAGACCTGTTCAGACCCCTCAAAACACAGCAGGTCGGCAGCAGCTTATTCCCCCAACTTGGAGCAAAATTGATTTTTCACAAAATTAACTAAAGTATATTTAAATGTAGAAAAGTTCTATTGATGCCCAGACACCAAAAAGGCAACACAGGTCCAAGCCACAGACACTGGAAATCCTGCACTACTCTCTTCTTCATTTCCTGCAGAATACAAGTATCCCATTTGCCCAGAGCCCAGATGGTGACTCGGAGGGTCAGGTTCACTACTTTCTGAGCATCTACACAGCCTGTTCTTCCACCTGCTCATCCTGCAATGCTGCTGGGATGACAATGCCGGAATAGTCCCTGTTCACGTTCCTCTTTACATGTACAAGTGGAATTTCCTTCTTGGGGAAACAATATTTAAAACAGCCAGCTTAGGGATAAGACATTTTCAAATATTTCATGTCAGTGTTCTGTCTGCTTTTGAAGTTGAAGACTCTAGAGATGGCAACAGACATGCAAGGCTTTGGTAAAACTGAGTAAACCAAATTAACGTTTTGAGAATAAGGGAATTCAGCAAAAACTGCACATGGCTTCTCTCAATGTTGCCAGGCAAATTGGAATTCCTTTTAGTTATAACATAGAGTTCATTCATTTTGAAATTACAGATGTTGTTATATTCTCAAACAATGACACTTTCATAAATGTTAGTGAGTTTCCCAAATTCTCTCCATCACTAATACTGGAGTTAACATCTCCTTGATAATTTTTAAGTACTCTAATCTCTTTATTTAAAGAAAAAAAATCACAAAATTATATTATACCGTAGATTTATTTGCCTCCTGAGTAGACTGCCACTAAATTCTGTTTAATACAGGTTAAAATCACTACGTGTGACAGGTATGGTTTTCTCATCAAGGACTTAAAAAGCACTGTGTTCTTTCTAAAATGCCGAGGCAACAGTAATGAGCCAGAGCTCTGCACAGCCAAGTGTCCCTCCCTGCACCCACTGAGAGCAATAAAAAGCTGAGTTCCAACCTTGGTGACTGGTGAGTTCCCTGGAAGCAGAAGGCAAGGGCGTGTAGTGGAGCTCCGGGGAGCCGGCAACATCCTCACTGGAAGCCTGTGTGACATAAACAAAGTCAACATGAAGCAACACCAAATACCAAACTCCTCATTTACCTAGACTCGTCTCCTTGGGATCTAAGCTTGGAGAAAATTATCCACCAAGATATTTCTTAGGAAGCAAGAGTTGTTTTTGTTGAGATAATATTCTGGTAAGTGTTGGGTAAGATCCAAAGCTTTGAGGGGCCTCGGTACATATGGAATAGCTCTAAGAAAAGGGGGCAGTTTATGTGCTGAAATGAAAGGAGAGGGAGGAGGAGAAAGAGAGAGGCAGAAGACAGGAAAAGTTAAAGGCTTAGATTTCCATCAGGCCTTCATCCAGTAATTCCCACAAAGTAAAGGCTGGCTATAGGCAGATTTCTTTGGATACTAGTGAAGAGGTTATGTTCTGCCCCTAGGGATAAATGGGGAAAACCAGGGCTGACTTCCATGAGCCCAGTGGCATGAAAGACTCAGCAGAATGAAGTCACCATAGGAAAGGATATAAATTGTCTTGTGTTGTGCTCTAGGGATTCTGGCTCAGTTTAACAACAGCGATGAGAAATACGTCTGAAATTTGGATTTGGGATGTAGTGCTTATCAACAAATGTGTCACTCCAAGGCCTAAAAGAAAATAACATCAGATACATCTAGGATGATGCTTTTTCACTGCATGCAGACAACTCTTTAACCATAGAACGGTGTCCGAGATGGCCCAAGCTGCTAAGGCTCTCTTTTCAGAACCCAACATCCTTGTGAGCTAAAGCCAAAAGAAAGTACTTCAGCTTGGGGTCAGCTATCACTCAGAACCAATGGCCAGTGTGCCACACTCACAGTGTGGTTGCTAGTAGCAAGAAGCATTATTACCACTGTAACTCTTAACTGAGATTCCTAAATCAAATGCAGCTTTTTTTTTTTTTAATATCCCAAAAAGAACATCTGCTAGGATCAAAATCTGAAGCTTACAATCTTTCCAAGCTTCGTGAAAAAGTAAATTTCATTAATGCTACATTTTTCTTTCCGGAGTAGGAAATACATTCTATGGGATATATTTGCCCTCCTAAAAGCAGGCCTTTTCTCCAAAGAGATTACCTATATTATAGGAATCAAAACTAAGTAGGAGATTAGACCTACTTGCTAGAAAAACCCTTTAAATTTCATTTCTGACATTTGAGACGTCTGACTAAGCGGCTTTCAGTGGAGACTTACAGGAAGAGAGTGCAGCAAAATCAGAAGCTCTGTCCCTAGGTAGAAAACAGTTTTCAGGTAGCACTTCTTCACTCCAGCTCCAAGGCAAACATATGGTGTTTCAAGTTGGATCCAAAACTATTGGGTCCACAGAAATAAAGGCTTAGTCATCAAGAAAAACATGTTTTAAAGTAGGAAAGACTTTTCCTTTTAGCACACTACAAGAATGTGGAGCCCAAAATTAGATTAAAAATCAAATACTACAGTCACCAAGTATCTCTCTATTGGGTATTCAAGGTCTCCTGTAATTTCTACATGATGAATGAAACATGATGATAGTGTCCTAAATATGACATCTATTTAATGCTTGAGGCAGGATATATGGGGTGAGGGTACAGGGGTCATCCTCCCTAGATCTATCATACTTCCTCCATAGGAAGCCATAGCTGTCAATATTTCTGCTCCATCTCATCACTTTAAAAAAAGACCCAAAAATCCAGTATAAGTTTTAGTTTGTTGTGTTGTGATATTTCTTAGAACTTTTAATCTCGATTTGGGCTGTTGACAATTTGATGACAGCTTTTTTCTACAATTACTGGAACAAATGCCACCTTTTCGGATACACCTCTGACTGTGCTACACATTAGAATTCTGCAACCAAGCGTAAAAGAGATATTTAGTTTTGTTCCGTATTTTAGGTAGAGCAAATGGTGTGTCTTCTGTTGTTTTGCAGTCATCATTCTATGACCAGCACTTAATTACTTTTCTGCTCAGTGTCCATTGATAAACTCACATCATGGAAAATAATCCAGGAAAGAATGATTTTGCAAACTATGCCTTTTGGTGGGACTTCTATGGCTGGATGTTTAGGAAAACAACTACAAATCAATGTTCCAACTATCAGCTCTTTGACTTGGCTTTTTTCAAAATGAAGCCCATGTGATCCTTTCAATAGTGGTGTTCACTGAACCTTAGGATTAGAAGCATAATTCAGAAAGACACAATTATCGTATGAAAGAAGTGGGCAAGAAAATGTCTTAAATTTATACGGTATCTGCCAAAGAATAAAGAACTCGCCTTGAAACTGAGGCAGTATACCCATTGTACACTGAGTATGCAGTAATGTAAAATTTAAATAATGTTTTCTTTTGCCTGGATTAAGAAGATATGCCTAAAATGAGAATAAGCAAATCTGAGTAAATGTGAATCTTGAAGATTATAAAGACTCTCAAATATTTGAATCCTTGGCAAATTTGTTGTTGTTATTGAGACAGAATCTCACTCTGTTGCCCAGGTTGGAGTGCAGAGGCACAATCTCAACTCACTGCAAGCAACCTCTGCCTCTCCGGTTCAAGCAATTCTCATGCCTCAGCCTCCTGAGTAGCTGGGATTACAGGCACGTGCCACCACATCCAGCTAATTTTTGCATTTTTAGTAGAGACAGGGTTTTACCATGTTGCCCAGGCTGGTGTTCAACTCCTGGCCTCAGGTGATCCACCTGCCTCAGCCTCCAAAAGTGCTGGGATGACAGGCGTGAGCCACCACACCCGGCTCTTGCCATATTTTGTAAATGCCTATGGCAAGGAATTATAGTTTTACATTTTACTTTTTAAATTCTCCTGTCAGGAAATATTTGCAATATCTACAATAAATAATTAATATCCAAATAAAAAAGAATGTTTTTAAATCAATAGAAAATATTATAGAAAAATAGACAAAGGAAATGTCTGGAAATTCAAAGATGAGAAAACCTGAACAGTCAATGAACATAAGTGAAGTCGCTGAAATTTACTAGGACTAAGGGCAATGCAAATTAAAACAAGATATGATTTTTCCACTCATCATATTGACAAACTTTTAAGTCTCACAATAGCAAGTACTAGTGAGAACAAAGGAAAAAGAAACTGTTATCCTCTCATTCCTTGCTAGTGGGAATGTACATTGGTTCAACTGCTTTGAAGAGTAACTTAGCAATATCTAATAAAATTGAAAATTGGTGCAGCAATTTCACTTAAAATATATACTCTACAGAAAATCTCACATGTTTCTGCAAATTGAGACATAAAACAATGTTTATTGCAGCATTATTTATAACAGAAGAAACTGGAATTAACTCAAATGTCTGTCGATGAGGAAAATAAATAAATATAATGTTGTATATCAATAAGACCAAATAATATTTAGTATTTAAGAGAAACAAATCTGATTTCTATATCTCACTTAGAATAGGTCTAAAAATGTAATACAGAGTGAAAATTCAAGTTGCAAGATGATAAATGTAATATAATATTTATGGAAACATAAAGTTTGTTGATTTCATGTATGTATGGAAACATCTAAAAATTATAAAAAATATACACTAAATTCATGAAAAAGATTGCTTCTGCCAAGGGGCAGTGTAGTAGGACTGGGGCTAGTGGGATGTGGAGAGAGGGGAACTTCAGCTGTATATATGATGTTCTTTCTTTCATTTAAAGAAGACTTTTAAAAAATGTCAAAGTATTAGAAACCACAAATTCTGGATGATCCCTACATGTGTTCATTATTTTTAAAACTTTTCTACATTTTGGAAATTTCTCAGACTTAAGCCTGAAATTTTTTAAAAAACACCAAAAGGCCCTATTTCTTTTCTAATCCATGCACTCCTATATTGACATGAACCCATAATGAGAGAAAAATTCCTGTAACAGTTCTCTAGTACTTGTACAACATGGATGAATGTCATCTCTGATTGGCTTTTTGTGATGAAATATCCCATTTCTGTTTCTTCTAGAGCTACTGAGAGTGAGTTCTAGAATAGAAAAAAGCAGATGATGGTAAATATGTATCCCCTTCCCCGCAAGGCTTGAAACACTCATTCTGGCCTTGTAAGTCCTTCTGCTGAATATACATTAAAGCATTCTGAAGGTTACTTGATTCTTCTCCTGCTTACAATCAAAGAGTTACCAATAATTTTTAAAACTCACATCAATAAAGGAAATAGCCACTAATATACTGCACTCTGCAATATCCATAACAGAAAGAAGGAAGGTAGAACTTTGGCAACCTGCTTGGAGAAGATTCAATGCACGTACAGTGTATTCTACAACAGACTTGCAAAGCGAGAATTTCACTCAGTGATTACCGGAACTGATAAATGCGTAAAATTCAAGCCCCTTTCCAATGGGTGCATTCAATGAAAAACTGCAGTCCGGTGGATATTTCTGAATGTCATGGACGCTCTGAAAGAACTTGATACAGACCACAGGAGGAGAGATTTGGCAGACTTCGAAACAAGAAGGGGGCAGCTACAAAGTTGTTTAATAGCCATAAATCTCCCACTATTTTTCACAAAATACCATCTAAGACCACAGCTCCACAACTCATTCCCCATCACTCAACTCAAGTGGAGTGCTTTGGCATGCTCGCTCACCCTTAAATCATACACCACAGAAAGTGATCCCGGGTCTGGGAAATATGTCAGCCTCTTTCAAGCAAAAGCAATCTTCACTTTTCATCACAATTCATTCCCTGAAACCATGGGAAGAGCTGACTCTTCTAAAAACATTTATTTTCTCTCATAAGAAAAAGCATCACTCATTTAGTTATCAAGTATTTAATAACCACCTACTATATGCCAAGCCCTGTGCTAAGAATACCAAGAAAAATAAAATGAGAACGTTGGTTGCATTCCTGGGTCATAAAAAAAAAAAATACTATGATTAATACTGGTTACAAAGAGCCATCAACTCATAGCGTGTCCCTCACACTCCCATACTCTGGATTATCACAGAATGTTGTCCCTGACCTTGATTATGACATCTAAACCCCTGTAACAGTAGTTATGCCCTTACCCATTTCTCATTCATACTAACAGAGAGCTTTAGAGGTTAACTATATGAACTTTCTGAAACTAATTATACAATTAACCCTTGTGCCCAACATACTGCCAGAAACATAGGAAGAAGTCAATGCATGATAACTGAATGAGTAAAACATTTTAAAGTCAAAGATAAAACTACATACCGTGATTGTAATTAAACATGAAAGTGCAGGCCAAGTTGCCAGAATCAGAACATAAAGACTTGCCATCTTCCGAAGGATTAAGTTAGAGAAACTAAAGAACCAGGTAGAAGGCTGAAGCTTCCCACCCCTCTCACAGACTAAGGTACCATGCCTTTCACTAAAGCAAAGGAGAAGGTGTCACTGACAGACAGATTAAGTTGGGAATAATAGACAGGTTTGAAAGCAGGAACAGCCATATCCTGTCTAGAGTAAGAAGCCAAGAACTTGGGAGGAAAACAAAAGGCAAGGAAGGGATGAGGGTGAGTCTGGAACCAAGAGACCAAGAAAAGATCCCAATGGAGAAGAAGTCAGTCTGGGCAAAAGCCGACCATGAAGCTGAGTGAGGGCGCTGAAGGGTAATTCAATTGAGAAGCTGGTCACAGCAGAGGCTGGTGGGGAGAGGACTATTGTGTCAAAAGCCTCTCTGGAATAAGAAAGACTTTTGAAGGCAATGGGCCGGAGCTTCCCATTTGTTTCTATCTGATCTACAGGGGACCCAGTCCTGCCAGTGCCCACAGTGGCATCTGGCCCAGAGTAGTAGTTCACAAATATTTATGAAAGGCAGGGAAGGAAAAAGAAAAGAAGGGAGGGAGGAGGAGAACTAGGAAAAGAAAAAAGGAAAGAAGGCCTGTGGCTTGGGCATCTTATGGGATATTACATAACTAATCCAATCACAGAATGTAAGAGTTGTTAAAGATCTTACAAATCAACTAGAGCAGTGGTTCCAAAACATTTTTATCAGACACTTATATAACAGAAGAAAAAATAAAATCATCTAAATATTGGATGTTATGGAAGTGATCATAATGTCTTTTGGTAACCTAATACAACTATAAGTACAAAGGAAAGAGAAAGATGCAAAGATATTAATTACCTAGTATTAAATGAACATAGTAAACATTAAAATAATACATACGTTGTGGGTTTTAACTACATAAAATTTGGATTAGGTAGAATACGCAAAGATAAAAAGATTTTTGGGCTGGGCACAGTGGCTAACATCTGTAATCCCAGCACTTTGGGAGGCTGAGGCAGGTGGATCACCTGAGGTCAGGAGTTTGAGACCCACCTGACCAATATGGTGAAACCTTTTCTCTACTAAAAGTACAAAATTAGCTGGGCGTGGTGGCATGCGCCTGTAGTCCCAGCTACTCAGGAGGCTGAGGCAGAAGAATTGTTTGATCCCGGGAGGCGGAGGTTGCAGTGAGCTGAGATGATGCCACTGCACTCCAGCCTGGGGGACAGAACGAGACTCCATCTCAAAAAATAAATATTTTTGCTAGCAGTATGATCAAGATGGTTGGTGTTGTAAACTTTATTTAACATATCATTACTTCTTATAATTTACAATATTTACAAATTGAAACACTACTCATATACAATTGCTGATATGAAATAATGCCTAGTCCATTAAATATTTTTCAATCTGCCCTATCAGAGATTGAGGAGAGAGGAAAAAAGAGAAGGGAGGAAAAATACAAATTGAGGAAAAAGAAGGAAATGGTAAAGAAACGAGGCAAAGTGTGTGACAGGATCTAATATTTCTTGAATATATAGTAAATGCTAATGGTTATCCAATGTATGAGATACGTCCTATATTCCTCTCATTTGAAAAATGAAAAAAACTGAGACTTAAGAAAGATTAGTAACATGTCCAAGGCTATCCAGTTCTAAAGTCCAGAGTGTGATTAGAAACCAAGTCAGCCTGACTCCTAAAGCCCAAACTGTTGCCATAGCCCCACACTCTCTCTGCATTGGAGCCCTCAGGTTTTCATGATGCTCTTCTTCTGACCATTACTCTATTCTCCCCTGCCTCACTGTCCACTGGATACTTGTCCCTTCTGCAGAACTGCAGACATCAAGATTGTAGGGGCCAGTCCTAATTTGACAGTGAATGCTTTGCAGCACCTAACAGGACAACTTCTCAAAGCATTGAGACAAGATTATCAAATGAGAAGGAATTTACTAATAGCACGGGGTAGTTTTAATAAGGGCAGAACATCCTATCTACAAATAAATATCTTTATCCAAAGAAGTATGATGGAGCACAAATTAATAGTTTGCTGCTAATTAATTCTTGCTGAAGATTTGCTTTGTGTCATATGTTCAAACATAGAACATAATCAATATGTCATATAACCTCCAAGTAATGTGGGGGTGTATACATCACATTTATTGAGCATTAATTATACGCAGGCATTTTATAATTTATTTTCTCTCATTGTTTCATTTAACCCTATCAATAGCCTTATAATACAAGTGTCACAGGATCCTTGGGGTGTCACTTTTCTAGTCAGAAACCTCTGTGGCCCGTGGCGCCTTTGCTTGAGTTTTGCTCGGGCTCACTGGGCTCATTCCACACACTTGGCCCAGCAGGCTGCGCTTGGTTGGCACTACCGGTCCAGATCCCACATCTGTCAAGGGTGAGCCAGGCATGGAGTGGCAAGGAATGTGTGAGTGAGCACGGGGTTAGGCCACAGCGCACAGCTAGGTGTGCTGGCTGCGCAGCACCAGCAGGCAGGCAGCTCCAACTGCCAGTTCAGGCGCTGGCTCCAAGCGAGGCTGCAGCTAGACCAGGCGTCCTGCAAGTAGCTTCCACCATGGGCACCAGGGAATGCCGTGGTGCCTGGAAGCTTGGAGACGCCAGGAACCACAGAGCCCTAAAGAGGGCGTCACAGCCCTGGTTTGGAGAGCCCCTAGGTCTGGGCTCCCTGAAGGGCCGCAGCTCCTCTCTCCTCATCACCTGCAACGTGGCAGGCGGGGAAGCATGTTTCAGTCCTGTTTGTGTTACAGCTTATTTAGTCTGGCCATTGGCGGATCTTGAGTTCTTGTCCTGCAACCAGAAAGAATGAGGTACGTGGACAACTTGGAGGGTGAGCAAGACAGAGAAGAGCTTCATTGAGCGAAAGAATAGCTCTCAGAAGACCCACAGTGTGTAGCTCCTTTAGGCAGGCAGGTCATTGGAGTGGGGAGGGTGTCTATGGGCTCAGAAGGGAGGAAGTGAGTGCTGATTGGTCCATGGGCTGCCATGGGCCAGCCGGAAAAAGCATCATAAATTCTCACTCCGGGCAGTGGACTCCACCCGGAACTAGAAGCCCGGCCCCCAGGCTTCAAGCCATCCCTGGCTTTGAAGATGGGGTTTCACTGGGGATCCACCCCCTTCCGCCTAGGGACCTGTCTGCCTTCCGCGTTTGCCAGGCTGTTCATGCTGAGGGTTGTCTGCAGGCCCGCAGGGAGCTGCCCTCAGCACCCCCTAGACTGCTTCCTGCGCTCACTGACGCCCAAAGTCTGGAGGGGGCCAAAGCAGCAGGGGGCACTGGCGTGTGTGTGCCGCCCGGAGTGCACGCAAACCCAGCTGGGTCACGACAGCGCTCAGGCTTGGCCACAACTTTGCTCTGCACTGGAGTGGGCACCGGGAGCAGGGAGCGGCCCAGAAGCAGGAGCAGGCACTTCCAAGCCCACAGGGGCAGGGGCTTCCCAGGCCCCTGAGAGCATAGGGATGCCAGGGTCTAGAACACGGCTGGGAAACTGCAGCTGCACACAGGAGTGCGGGCTCCCGCCCCGCCAACTGGGTAGAGGGTGGGGCTCTTGTCTGTTCCTGGCTCCCACCAGCTCTTCCTCCCGCACTGAAGCTAGCATCTTTGAAGCAGCTGCTCCAGACAGGCCGCGGCTGCCATCACAAGTACCATTAACACTACCACTTTATAGGTAAGGCAGTTGAGATTTAGAGAGAGGCTATAGTACTTGTCCAAGAAAACCCAGCTAGTATGTGGAGACCGGAATTGAGAAATAACACAGCTTGATTCCATAGCCTGAATCCTAAGCACTGTACAATGAACTTGATGTTCAAAGGTGCCTGGCAAAGAAAACCCTCCTAGGCTTATTTAGTGCACATACAAAGGTAGGTAATATGTTAGCAGTGAGATATGAATCAACTCATGTTAATATGCAACATATTTTGTGGCGTGCTAATAAAACTATCAGCTTATTTAATAATACATGAAAGAATTAGCTGTGCAATGTAGACAAATTAGTGTTTCAGATCTCTTTGGCCTTTTGGGTTCAAATAAACAGGGGTGTGTAAGTGTTAACCTGTACTGGCTTACAAGAAGTAATTATTAAGGTTTCAGGAACTTTGGTCAGTTGTTAAACACAGGTATTATTTAAAATTATATACACGGCCGGGCGCGGTGGCTCAAGCCTGTAATCCCAGCACTTTGGGAGGCCGAGGCGGGTGGATCACGAGGTCAGGAGATCGAGACTATCCTGGCTAACACGGTGAAACCCCGTCTCTACTAAAAATACAAAAAACTAGCCGGGCGTGGTGGCGGGCGCCTGTAGTCTCAGCTACTTGGGAGGCTGAGGCGGGAGAATGGCGTGAACCCGGGAGGCGGAGCTTGCAGTGAGCCGAGATCACGCCACTGCACTCCAGCCTGGGAGCACAGCGAGACTCCGTCTCAAAAAAAAATAAAAAATAAAAAATAAAATAAAATTATATACACTTAAAATTGAATAAATTACCTTATTTAACAAGACTCCTCACTTCTTATTTTACAAAATTTTACTGTTATTTATGCTCTTGAAATTGAGTCTACTGTATTTGTATGATAAAAATACTATATAATGATGTGCAATCACTTTCCAACTCTTCGGTGATGGCACTTTGTAGCTTGACATTGGCCACTGCGGGAGTATTTGCGGCAGAAACTGGCAAATGCTACAAGTTAGAGCTTGATTTATTGGTGTGCATTTGCTAAACTTAAAGTGATGGAGAAAATGTTAATGTAGCAGATAGAACCTAAAAGAATGTTGTGTGACTGGGCATGATGTCTCACACCTGTAATTCTAGCACTTTGGGAGGCCAAGGTAGGCAGATCACTTGAGCCCAGGAGTTGGAGACCAACCATGAGCAACATGGCAAAATTCCATCTCTTAAAAACAACAAAAAAAAGGATGTTGTGTCGTAGCATAATGGTAGCAAAATATTAACTTGTGCTCCATACATTTTTGGCTAAATATAATTGCTTATTTATAGATAGGATGTTCTGCCTTTATAAAAATTACCCTTGGTATTAGTATATTCCTTCTCATTTAATAATCCTTCCTTAATTCTTTGAGAAGTTGCTTTGTTGGGTATTGCAAAGCATTGTGAATAGCACAAAAATTTGAAAAAATATTCTTCCAGTATTCAAAAACTATTATCCAATTCAGCAAAATATGTTATGTCATTAACAAATGAGTAAAGTTCTGACAAACTCATTAGGATAAAGGAATATCAACCAGCATTCCAGTTGGAACTACAGTTGTTCATCAATTGCAACCACAGATAGGAGATAACAAGAGTTTGGTCAAGATCATTGAAAGTATCTGTGACAATTAAGTGATTGTAAGGAATTTTTTTTATAAAGAGTATTATATATTCAATTTTTATTTATTTTTAATTGTGTTCTACACATCATTTATATAACTAAAAAATGCAATAAATTATATATGCATGTGATACACACACTTTTTTCCCCAGAGATTTGGCTGTTAAGCATTTACCTATACATCACTATATATAACACCTTTCAAGTAGCTTCTAAAGTATGTTTCAGGCTATGGAGAAAGGGCTATTTTATAGTCTAGGAATGGAAAGAAGAGTAAGACAAATACTAAGCTTTCAAGGATTCTGTTCTTGACTAATTCACAATTTGTATATCGTTTAACTCTCTGTTTTCTGTGCTCTGATGCCTTATTGATCAAGATTTAGAGCCAGGCTCCATCTTGGGCAATATACTTAAACTCGTTAAGCCACATTTTGACTAACAGTGATAATGGTGATAATAGTCACAATCATGATCATGATAGTTAAAAAGTGCTAACACTTATTAGCATTTTTAGTTAGTGCTTACTTTGTGTCAAGAACTGCGTTAAACACTTTCCATGTATTGATTTATTCAGTCTTCACAAAGTTTCATGAAGGAGTCACAACTCCTAGTTCTGTTTTACAGATGAAGAAGCTGAGGACCAGAGAAATTAAGTCCCGTGACTAAGCTCTCACTTAAGTTCTTGGGTAACTACTACTTGGCAGAGCTGGGATACAAATCCAGGCAGTTTGCCTCCACTTGCCGCTGTCTTGACAATACAATGTTATGCTGCCTCCCTTCCCAATAAAGGTAAATGTTAAATAAGGTAAGAGACAACCAACTTAGCCACTGCTCATGGATGTTAGCCATGATTTATTCTTACTTCACTCTAATTTTGTTTAATATCTTATCTCTTCAACTGGACTTTAAGTCTCTTGAGAGGTAAAGCTAATGTTGTATAGCTTTTTCTGCCCTTCACAGTAGCCATAACAGAGACAGGCCCATATTTCATAATTAAATAGGCATTATATGAATTAACTTTGCTTCTCACTTGTCAAGCAGAAAAGCACTACTGAGATCCCTTCTGGGAGAAAAAATGGTGAGATTCCTAACTTCATTATAACCCAAATTCATCCATCGATTCACTGCATTGTTGTGATGCTCTAACAATATTTAGATGGTCTCATCTAACCCAGACGAGAAGGCTACACATGGCGTATCTCAACTGGGTTTGTAGGACTGTCTTAGAAATAATAATATGTCATGGTAGTCCTAAAGGCTTGATTTATTTTGGCTTAAAAGAAGGAACTTGCTTCATGTGTCTCTTTTCCTCTCATGGAGGTTTTTTTTTAATCTCGAGGGCTGCGGGTCAAGTTCTGTCCTTGGAACCAAAGTACTTTTCCAAAATGAGTTGAAGCCAGCTCTGTCAAGCTAGGCCAGATCTGCTGTCAGTGCCTTTCCCAAATACATCAGACCCTCTGCTTGTAAAAATAAATTGATACCAATGCAAGAAATTTATTAGGAGATGACAGCCCAGTTCATAATGGAAATATGGAGAAAACATCATCCTTCAAAACTGACAGTTTATCCATCATGCCTCAGATTCCTGAGATATAAGCAGACACTGTCACATGCAATCCGCTGAGGACACATCTTGGATTTCCTTATGACAGGAAACTCTGAAATAATCCAGAAGTAGGGAAGGACTCGCACTGCCCTTAATGTGCTCAGCCATAAATTTTTAGCATTCACAGAAGAAACATGTGGCCAAGGAAATGAATGATGGGGGAAATCAGAAAGCCTGGGATTCTCAAAGGCCTCTTCTTTTCTCTTGGGGATGATGAACTAGGGATAGAGGTCAGAGAGGGTTACTGCACCACCATGAGGGACATCAATACCCTGTTATGTGTAAGCAGAGCCAACAGGTGGCAGGGCACCACTGCATACATACCACAGTCTGCTCTGTGTGAGGTTTGGGGACCTGGTCATCTTGCCCTGCTAACTTTTCAATTGTGGCTATTTTGCTTAGCTTGTTATTTATATTAATAAACTTGGGACAATTCAAGAGGGCCATTGTAATTAGGAGTAAATGCAAGTCTATTTGTGGGGATCACAAGAAGCCTGATCTTTGCAGGCTTAATGAGGCGACCTACCCAACCCCATACAAAATAATTGTGTATTATATTAAAAGCCACTTCGGAAAATATAATCCTGGTAGTAAACTGGAATGAAATGAACATGGTATTAAAGGGGGAAAAATATTCACTGCCAATTTTATGGGGCCTTAAAATATTTATGTTTTAAACTTGCATTCTTTGGAGATTTGCTGAGTGTTGCTAGAGCTGGGAAACTTTTTTAATGAGATACATGCATATTTTTCAAATTTACAGATCTTTTTTCACAAAAATGGAAAGTCATAAATGTGAAATGGAAACCTAAACAAGGCAAGTGCAGCTTTAATGGCCTTAGATTCTTAATTGACTCTTCATATTAGAAAAAAATTAAAAACACAGGAAATTTCACTTAAATATGAATAACATGCAAGGAACTTTTGTTTTATGTCAGTGTCTATCCGATTAAAGTACAGAGCATTAGCATAAATATGATAACCCAAATAAACTTGAGTTTTGCTGCATTTATGTTAAGTGGGCATGAATAGGATACGTGTGCATTCTTGGGTTACTTAAAAACAGTCAAATACTGGCTTTTGTTCTACTTCCCAAATGAATCTCTAAGAACAGCAGGGAAACAAATTACATGTTGATCAAGTCTTTATTTCTTTATTCATAGGTACCAGTGGTTGAAAAAAAACGCAAGTGGGTCTGTAATTCTCAGACACTGAATCCCTCTTTAAATGCTCTCATTCTTCGCAAGAGGCAAATGAACTTCTAATTGTTCACATTTGTTTCAGCCAATCTTCCTGATTCCCTTTCTCATGAAAGACCTAAAACTCTGTTGACTTTACATGTCCAAATTAAATATATCTCTGTTTTCCTTTTGCTTTCAATATGAGTGCATGCCAGCATGACTTAACATTCATCCAGAGTTTATTTCAATATTAGTGGAAAACAAGCCATTTTTCAGTTTAATGAATAGCATCAGTGTCTCCCTTTTAACCAAAAATGTGACCTTAAACTTGATGGATCTCACCAGAAGGCACATTTTCAAATTATTTTTCTATTGGAGGTTATGAATATCGTTTCCCAAATTATTGTGACAGCTGTGAGGGGAAAGCCTGCATCACAGACACAGCAGCTTAGAAACAAAACTCAGACCTAACAAAATGGTAGTTTCCTTTATGAAATGAGAAAAGGGGAATGGAAAAGGAAGCATGAACCACATGGGAGGGAAAAAATACCTCTTTTGAGACTTATGCAACAGGAGAAGAGTCATGTAAAGGCCCCGAAATTCCCATACTTTTTTGTTACTACCATTTTTGTTTCCCAATCATTCTAAATTGGGAAGGTAAAGGCTGAGCCTTACTGATTCAAAAAACCTCCAAGAGGACATCTGATATTTCTTCCTTATTAAGGATGACGGAGTGTAATTGATGTGACTGGTGCCTGGCCAATTCCAACTTTTTTGAGAATGCTGCTTAATGTGTGGACATTATTTTTGGACTACTGAACGCCAGAAAATAATGAGCTGGCATTCAGCTTTGGTGAATAAGACCCTGAATTTTCATCTAAAAGCAGTTTTGAGTTATTGCTATAGATAAGGTGTAACTGTGCAAGGGAATTTTATCCATGTTTCTCCCATGAATCATAAATGAGGAAAAAAATTACAGTCTAAATTGCACTTAAAAGGAATAAAGTCTTTTCATGTCATACATGATTTATCAAAATGATCTCATTTTAAGGGTACTGTGGTGTATCTTGATTAATCGCATTAGGAAGCGTGATGAATGGCCTCTTTAATGGTAACACAGGATTTATTGGCAGCATCCAGACTTGAACCAGAAGGGTAAGAAGTAAAACATACAATAGATAGCTAATGCAGATAGGATGTCAGTAATGTGCTGGCTTGTTGTAAAATTATACCAGGAGCCTTAGTTTCAGGAGCTTCTGAAACTGCCAGAGGGTGGACAGCAAACAAGTTTTGGACAGGACCTTGGGTGCCACCTCAAATCCAGTCTGACCCTTCCCTAACTTGTTGCAGTGCAAGTAAAATCACTCTGCTGGACTGTAAAAAGAAGGTGTCTATGAAATCTGGGAAAAACTTGGAAATTCCTAGTAAGAAGAGGGAGACACCCGCCTTTCGAGATCAGCGCTCCTTGCCCTTTTGCCCTATTTTAATATCCTCTTCACATTTCTCTTTAATATCCTAAATGCCTTTTTTTAAGCCTGCTCGAGTCTGCTCCCACTAATTTCCTCTAAGGCTGACAGATCAGAGGCTTTCCTCGAACTGTTCCTTTTGGAGCTGAGAAGCCCTCCTCGTAATCCTGCTGCTTGTCCGCAATTAATCCTTCCAGTTGCCTCATTATTACCTCCACCACCCACAGACAGAGGAAGCTCTGACCCACTGGACACTGGCTCCCGACTGAAGCTTCAAAGGTGCCAATCACACCCTCATCAGAAAGGTGCCTGCTGTCAGCATCAGAGGTTTTCATCCCCTCCTCCCCGCTGATCAAACATTCTTCCTCAGAAGATTAATTCAGAGTCCCCGCCCATTTCCTCCCATATCCTCTTTCCCTTTTTGGTTTACCCAACGATCCATCTTTGCCTCGAAAAGGGAAGCCACGGATAATAGAAGTCCTTTCAAAACAAAAGCTGGGCAAAGGCAAATTTAAATCCCAGCTGTTATCAACTTTTTTTTTTTAACCCATTTAAACATCTTAAGGCAGTGAGGATTAGGGCCTGGCCTGAAATGCCATTCTTTGATCAAAGACCCCAAGACTTTACACAAACATAATCACAAGGCAATGGATGCCCCTCTGAAGGCTGAATTGATTTGTTTGACTGCGGCGCCTGGGATGGTAGAGAAGCCGCACGCTGACTTTCCTAACTCCCAACATATATGTCACTAGGCCAAGTGACTTAGAAATTATATTTCTGTTCTTCCTGTGTCTTAATTGGAGCAGTCACTTTCCGATTCAGACAGAACTACGGGCAGAGGGTTTGGGGAGAAGTAAATGTGAGCCATATGGGTGCTTGCTATGGATTCCCCATCCCCAGGCTGGGAGGAGAGAGGTGAGAACAGGAGAGAGGTTGGTGAGAAAGCAGCAGCCCCATGGTCTCTGATGTGGAGCAAAGGTGACTTAACAGAGAAAGACCTGGGTTTAGAGTGGCTGGTTATACTGGAATCTTCTCCATCTCCTCCAGTCACTGGGAAGCTGCAGTTACCTGTCTCGGCCTATGGAAGTAGTCTCTGGAAGGGAAACCAGCAGGGCCTTTCCTGGGGCCAGTGAACAGCCACCACGTGGCTCCCTATCCATCTTTGTCTTTCAGGACCGGATGCCAGGATGAAACCACAGGAAAACCTTCAAGATACGCTTGTGAGGACCAGGCGCAGTGGCTCACGCCTGTAATCCCAGCACTTTGAGTGGCTGAGGCGGGCAGATCACGAGGTCAGGAGATCGAGACCATCCTGGCTAACACGGTGAAACCTCGTCTCTACTAAAAATACAAAAAAAAAAAAAAATTAGCCAGGCATGGTGGCGGGTGCCTGTAGTCCCCGATACTCAGGAGGCTGAGGCAGGAGAATGGCGTGAACCCGGGAGGCGGAGCTTGCAGTGAGCCGAGATCACACCACTGCACTCCAGCCTGGATGACAGAGAGAGACTCCATCTTAAAAAAAAAAAAAAAAAAAAAAAAAAGGTATGCTTGTGAGATCGCTGCTATGACAAATTCTCATGACTCACTAGGGTTGACACTTGTCATACACGTCTATAGGTAGATCATTTCAAAGTTGCATAATAAAGACAGTGTTTAAAGAGAAGTTTGAAGGGACCATTGAAAATTGATGTTTAAGTAGATGAAGGTGTCTTTAGAAAGAGTAGACTAATCAGAATTTTGTTCCTGGGTTTAGGGATTTTTTGATTTGGGGAGAGGGCAAGTAGGGTTGGTTTGTTATTTACATTACAAAGAGACTGTCAGAAAATGAAATTTAAGTCATGCACAATTAAGAATTCTTGACCAAAATGACTCGATAGAGACCATTTACTACATTTCCAGGGTAAGTTGTAAAATCTCCCTTGTAGAACAGTTCAGGACAATAAGATTATCTTTTTGATGGTAAGTCATGAAATCCACCTCAAAGTGCTTTAAGTTTAAAAAGAGGAGCAGGGGCTTTAATGAGCTCAAGGTACGGTTGGATCCAGGTGTTCAAACTTCTCATCAGAAATTTCTATCTCAGCTTTGTTTCTTGGTTTCTCCATGTGGTGACCTCCCAGGAGGCCCCCACATCTGTACCTCACCATCTTCAAAGAAAAAATAAAGAGTTTCTCTTTCCTGAAAGTTCCAACAAAATCTGGGAATCCGTGGCCTGGTTTGGGTTACGCGCCTATCCTGGAAAGAATCTCCTCACCCATGAGAAAGAACCCGCTGCCTGATTGAGCCTGGCTCCTGTGCTACTCCTAGTGCTGAGAGAGCGGCTGGCCCCCTCAGACCACGATTGATTAAGGGTGGCCACGTGGTGGTTCCACAGAGGTAGGTCTATCCCAGAATACAGTGTAATGGACGCCAAAGAGGCCAGAAGGGCAAATTCCCCTTTGAAAGCAGATGACCTCCTACGTAAGTCTTTAGGAGCCCCTCACTACATCCCAGACATTCAAAACATCTCATCGTTATCTTTGGGCCAAACTGAACTCGTTATACAGTAGCTCAATCCTGACATCAACATCAACAACAGACCTCCACCTCCAGAAAACCCTCCCCACGAGGTCTTGCAGATATCATAGAGTTTATACCTTTCAGGATCTTAGTTGACACCAGGCAGGTTTATCATACAATTGTATTATTATAAGCTTTGGTATCCCACAGAAGATTAAAACAGTCACAGATATCTAAATAGAGCAACATGAGGGGTGGGCAAGGGTAGCTGCTGGGGTCACAGTATGACATGGAAAAAAAAAAAAATGCTAGACTAAGAGCCTCAACCACAAGATGCTGCAACAGATCTCTGAAATGATGACACCCAGGCTTCCTCCACTCCTCCACACACATATGTGTCAACAGGATAAAGTTAAACTCAGTGTGGTATTTTCTGTTTAAGTGAGGAGTAATACAGTATATTTAATAACTAATTAGCATGTGTCAAGCAACTACTGGCATCAATTTTGGGGATGAGATATCATACACATTTTGTCCACATGTTAAACAGATAATACCAGAAGAGAACATGTGACCAGTACAAAAGAGTAGCACAAGGAAGCCCTCTGGGAACAACATTCTAAAAAGTTTTAATTTTGATGTATGCAAATCTCAAGGGTGTGGGAAAATTAATTCTAATGTGCATCTCTCATTTTCCAAAAGCATTTCCCCGTTACTCTATCACTCAGTCCTCTTTTTATCTCTCAAGCCTATTTATAAGAGATGCCAAGGATGTTTGCCTTGAATACATCCAAGACTCCAGGTTCATTGTGTTGAGGATGAGGACAATGTGTCCTGGGCAGCTTAGGTAACCCCCTGAAGATCCATGCCCCATGTCATGTGTGACTTACGATGTGGAACTAGAGACCTACAGACTTAGGACTGGCTCCTACACTTGAGTTTCATTTCCCCCAAGAGACCCAAAGAGAGTAGGGAGGATTCTCTGCTTAGCAATTCAACAGCACCCACTATAGCAACCAAAGGGGGATATGTACAAATGCTCTGCTAGGCTGCTAAAACCCTTCTGGGCTAGAGCCCACATGCTCTCAGTGTCTATATCAGGATAGCTAAAATCTGAAGAAGAACCATGCAGCTTGGATGCTAACATTTGGAATTCCAAAAGGGCTGCAGTATGCAAAAGTGTGTGTGTATGTGTTGATTGCAGAGGAGAGGATAAGGATATAAAAAACTCTGAGTTCCAAACCCAGTCTTTCTTTGTAAAGTTAATACTAATCCTCAGCTTGTGTACCTTTCTAGACAAGAACTTAACTTTTCTAGATAAGGACTCTACATTATTAAATATTAATTTTCATAATACTAATGTGTTTATTATAAAATATAGTTAATATAGTAGAGTGGAGCCAAGGGAAATGGTGGAAAATAGTTTAATAGATGGAAAGTCATTTGAGAAATAACCTCCAAAAATCTTTTCTCCTTTATTTTCTTTTTTCAAAATTATCTGATAATTATTCACAGAGCCATTCTTGAAAGAGGCCTCTTTGTTTGCTTTATAGTATCAATAACTGTTAACATCAAAAGTTTCATTCATCTAAACATATACATATGTGTGAAGCTGTTTCCTTGAGAGATTCCAGACCCAAATATATGATTACTACAAGAAAAATGACAAATCAAGTATCATAATCAGTAAGTCTGATGGCCTGTACAATATTTCTATATGATTCTAGCAGCCTTATTCTCCCTGAAGCCAAAGGAAATGCAAAACTGAAGTTTATTTCCTAAAGACACACTACCCTGTGCCTCTGAAATCTTAGTCTTCAACTCTCGAACACATTGTGGTCTAGCGGGACTCAGTCACTGACAAAGTGTGCATGAACCTACGCTGGGTGGGAGATCCCATTCTGGGTATATGTTTTGCTCAGGACAGTCCAATGTCCTGACCATGAAAGAAAGAAAGAGGATGGAGGGAGAAAAGAAAAGGAAAAAAAGATGTTTTGGGGTTACTTTCCAAATGAGTTTTCATTCATTAAACCATTTTCTAACATCTTTCCTGACTCCATTCTACTGTATCTACTGTCTTTTTGTACTCCAATTACAAGATAGAAAGGCCCCACACATGCTGCAAGCCCTCTTTTCTCTTATTCCACATCCAGGATTCCTAGGTTCTGAAAGGTAAACATGGCCACAGAAACCCGTCTGCTTTCTCCAGCTCCTGGGTTTATCCTGCAACCACACGTGCACAGACAGCTTACAGAAGGGTAAGGCATGGGAGTGAGACACACAAAGCAGACCTGTAACCCAGATGGTTATAAAGCTCAAAGGACTCCACAGAGATTCATGGGGAAACTGGGGTCCCTCTGCTTAAAAACATGTAATGATTCACCTTGCTCTTGGGGTAAGCAAAGAGCACCATCCATTTCCTAGAAGGCCCTCTGCCCCAGTCCCTGCCTTCTTCTTAGCCCATCTCTTGCCTTCACCCCTCACCCTGAGAGCCATCACATGATCTCCTGCTCCCACAGGACACTGTGCCCCATCCAGCCGGAGATCTTTGCCTTGAATACATCCAAGACTCCAGGTTCATTGTGTTGAGGATGAGGACAGCCTGGTCTTCCTTCCTAAATCCCTCCCCAACATGCTTTGCCTGAGTTGTTCCCCTACTAGACACTTTGCTCCTTGAGGGCAGTGCCCTACTCCACCTGGCTGGCCCATAATATCAGTAAATACTAGTTAAATGGTAAATTGAATGAATTTTAAATATTGAACAAATAGCATTCCCCGGCACCCAAGGGTGGAGGATAACAGTAAGTCCACATCTTCCCAGGCTAAGTCAGCCTCTACACTGTCCTCTGATGGGACCCCTGCAAACAGAGCTTCTTAGTGTTGGACAGGTGGCACGCATAGTCCCTCCCTCCAAAATTCCCCATGTGCACACTCTTTTCTAGCAGAGCCCAGTTGATTTCTCGTATGTGAAAGGACTACAAGTTTAAGGTGCACTTCTGCCAAATGGAGTCATCCAAAAGGTGTTTAGAACAAACAAAGGAAAACCTCCTTCCTGTACTTCAGACTGGGCTGCAAATGGGAAACACAAAACACGAGACTGTAGTTTCTAAGATGCGTCCAGAGGCGTCTGTCTGGGATTTGGGATCTGGCAGGAGGGACCCCAGCCAGGAGTGATCTAAGGTAGCACCTGCTTCGCTCAGCTTTCTTTCTGTTATACCCATCTTTCTGTCTCGTTCAATGGATGGTTTTTGTTCCTTTCCTCTGATGAATGAGTAATTAAAAGTGTAATCCAAATGAAGCCCCCAGGAGTGCAGGTAGGCACACCATTAGTCACTGTTGTGCTCCTCCAGGGACCAAAGGGAAGGGCTGGGAAGGTTAGAGAAAGCCGTGAAAGGGCCTTCAGGGCTGTCATCGGGGAGAAAACTGAGTTGTGGTGAGACCTTCTTGTCACACAGCTCAGTCGGCAGAAGGGGGTGCTGTAGTGTAACCTATTTAGGATGCAAATAGAGGTCTCCCGAGCTGCAGATGAAAGCGAGCGTGTTAGCCGCTGCCTGGCAGGTCCTCAGCAGTACTGAATGTTGGATTTCTGCTTGTCACTGCTCACTGCAGGTCATTAATAGAACTCAGAATGGTGTTACTAAATGTGCACATTAAAAAACTGATCACCAAAAAATAAAAAGAGTGGCAATCCCATTCCCAGGGAATTCAACTCATCCAGCTCAATGAAGATTTGTTTATTCAAGATCACTGGAGTTCAGCAATTTTATTAGCTTTAGATTGACAACTATCTATCACAGACGTACTACCCAGTAAATGATAGAGAGAAGAAGAAGGGAGTTAAGGTCTCATGTGCGTGCCTGTGTGCAGTAAGGAAGAAGAGATCACTGAGAGCTAGAGGTTTCACAGATAGTGCCCAGGAAGTGAGCGCTGGAGGGGCACCTCTCCCTTCTTCTTGGTTGGACTTCCACGGAAGCGGAATAAAAGAGTCAGAACAAAACCTTCGACCTCACAGAACCACACCAGCTGGTACTTATGCTTTATTTTTTGACCCAGTCAGGTGTTTATTCTGCCAAGCAAGTTTTCATTTTTCCCTTTACTCCAGCCAATTCCTGTTTTCTTCAACCGGAGCTCCCCAAGACTCATCAAAAACACAATTTAATTACATCTCCAAAAAAAAAAAAAAAAAAGGGAGGAGTGTAAACATGACTCCTTTTTATCTCCTGATACATCTGGACAAGTAGACAATGTGCTAAAACAAAATAAATCTGCCCTGACAGTCACATCAAAGAGTTCAGCAAGGGGCTTGCAGCTACTTAAAGCACAGGAATGCTGTTGCTAAGCATCGGCCTACAACTTATCAGTCCTTGGAAGAAATGCTTTTTTCTTTCTTTCAGGGGGAGATGAGGAAAGTTAGAGTGGGAACCAGACTGCAAAAGGAGATTGGGGATTTTCAGGGATTTTGAAGCTTAAAATGAATTGTGTGAAGAAAAGGGGTTTTGTTGTGTTGTGTTTTCCTTTTAACAAACTGTCTATATTTTTATAAAGGTACTACATGGAAACCTTCTAGAAAGGGCTACTTAGGACTCACAGAAATAAGTGGTCACACAAAACACTTGTATACAAATTTGTGCCATATCTCATTTTTGTGGATTTCTCTGTATGAGAAGAATCAAGTGTTAGTTCAAGGTCTGAGGAAATATCTCACAATCACCAAAGTCAACAGTGAAAAATCCTCAGGTTGCCATCATAAAAAATAAATCATCCAATATCGTAAACCACAAACATTTTCTCCAAAAGGAAAGAAACGGAGTATCCACTCCAGAAATCAAAATACAAAAGAAAACAGAATCCGCACCCCCCAACCCCCCCAAAAAAGAAACCAAGCATGAACTGCCATGTGCAATGAAATAAATCTAGCCAGATGACCCCAAATATATAGCACAGTCTCACAACTAAAGTGTTCACAGTAAACATAAAATGGAAGTGACCCTGAAACATCGCCAACACCTTCAGCGTTTTCTCCCCCGCCCCCGCCCCCCGGGGAAGATAGTGAAACACATGCTGTGAAATTCAGTCTGATCTTCATCCCATATGCTGGTTCTCAAGACGGAGCAACAGGGAGATTTTTTTCTTCCCATGAACACATCCTCAGGTAGGTAGCTCTGCCGCACTTCCTCCCTCCAGCAAGGCTACTAAATTTAGTTGTGCTGGAAAATCTGAACTGAACATGAAATGGCATTGCTGAGAAGTATGTTCCATGAGCACCTGAGGGCACTCTGGAAAAAAAAAAAATAGAGCCAGTTCAAAATAACCCACTAGTTCTCAATATGCATCAGACAACGCCACAGAGATTCTGTCCTCAAAACTGAGGGGCTAAAAATATGCAGATGCTTTACTAGGGAGGCCATGATCATTTTAAGCAAACAACTTGCTATTTTCTTTTCTTGGATCAAAGGAAACAAATTCTAAAACTACTGTGATCTCCTCACAGGAAAATGCTCAACAACATGAACAATCACCAAGTCTGTGATATTGCACAAATAAATAACACTTACCATTATCTCTAGCGCGATCGTATTTATTAAACAGTGACGGAGGGCATCAGTAACCATTTTTATTGTCCCATATAGCTCCTATTTTCTAATTAAACAAAAGGTTATTTCTACTGTTAACAGCCATTTGTCTACTTGGGTCTTACATAATACTTTTTGCCAAGCATGACAGAATATAAGAAATTATGCTCTGTGGTGGGGTTTTTTGTTTTAAATTTTGCATGCTGAGTTGCTACTTAGAGAGATCCATCAGTTCATAATCAAAGCAAGAGGCCATTTTGTGGTGAATTCATAAATATACCTTGGCAATTTTTCCTAAAACATGATGAAGCAAGCACTTGGTCCTACCCTTTAGCCTCAATCCAAGGGCAATGATCTGTATTATTAAAGATATAGGTCAAGCCAGCTTGCGCTTCTTCGTCCTGTGGGATGTTTTAGAAGCTGCTGTCACATTACCAAGATCTGTTCTGTGGTTCCTAATTATTCCTCTTGGCAGCTTTGGATTCCAAGTGATTCCTCTCACATGTATGTAAAAATTTATAAGCTGTTTAATATAACGGCATGAGTTACTTCCTTGTTGTTTGTAATTGGCAAAGATACTGATTAGAAAAATGCTCTAATTTCACTGACAAGGATAATGGTAACTTAATAAAATTTGCATCATGTTTTCTGCAAACCTCAAAAACACTTCGTATCAACAATTGAAATGGTAATGTTTAAACTTTTTAATATAACTCTGAGCGCAGGGCCATTCCTTTCCTGAACATCTTAACCAGAAGGAAAAAACAAATAGCACAGATTTCCTCCTCATTGTCAACACTTGATTTGGTCCAAAAGCTATGAGCAAAGAACTAAGGGAAGGAGCCTAATGGTTATTAAGCATGTACTATGTACTTGGCATGTTCCCATAAGCCCTCCTGTTTAACTCCCAAAAACAAGTTAGTGGGGCAGATAGAACAATGCTACAATGGTATCCTTGGGGAAACCAAGCGCCTGGATTCCAGCAGAATTCCATTCTGATTCTGTATTCCTAGGGCTTCCTGATGCAAGCACTGTGCTCTTTGCACCATGTTGAGAGGAGTAAACTGTTGCAAATTAAGGTAGCTTACACTGTACTAGGAGGGAAGAAGATAAGTCAATAACTACCACAGAAAAAGGGATTAAGACAGATGCCCACAGAGGAGAGTACAAACAAAACTAGCCTAGGGTCTGAATGATGGAAGACATTTCGTCTGTTCCAGGAAAGACAGAGAACCTGTTATACTGTCTGATTTTCACATGTGAAGTATGTTGGAAAGGTATTAACTTCTCTATTAGACAGATGAGAACATGGAGACAGAAGTGCCTTCCCCAGGCATTGATGGCTTGCCCAGGATAGAACACAGCTTTCTTGCCTGCTTTCCTACCATGATCAATGGATAATAATATCTCAACTTTGTAAAATGCCTTCCCACTGAGGAATTTCCTGATAGCCTGAGTTTAAATTTTTTGCCAACAACCCAGAGTGTCCCCAAATGTAGCTGCACAACTTTTCTTGATTTCAAATAAAACAAAGCTCTGCCTCCACAAGTGGCAATCCCACCTTTGATGACTACAGATCTCACCGTCTATTTTTAATGACAAATATTTGCAACTCTTTAAATACCACCAATCAAATATGTTCATAGGTACATGGTTAATCATATATCAGTTTCCAGTGAAAACACTCAATTGTTTGGTTTATTCTCAATTCTGCCACTATGTATCTGCCCCATACAAGGAAGAGATAAGAATAGATCTTTCATACCTATTATGCCATAACTACCCCTGGTTTTAGAACAGATGTAGAGTTTCTCTCATTTCTTTAGAGATTGGGGTAAAGTTAGGGGAGGTAGGAAGGAGTATTATTTCCTTTACAGAGATGTAAAGCAGAAAGGTGAGGAAATTGTCCAATTTTATCTGAATCTTAATCCTACAAAGCTTGAGTCTCAGGCCTCCATTTCTTTGTACAACAAAGATGGACATCTTTCTAGAGGACAAAACTCATTCATTCCTACAACCAGCCAAAGGTTAGCTCTTACTGGTGTTGAGAATGAAGATACCAGATTGCAAAGAGATTAGAGGAATTCCTCCAACCCTCTAATTACCAAGTTTTGGCCTCCAGGCAGTGATCCTGAGAAGAATGAGAAAGTTATTCTGCAGGAAACAACTGTCCTTGCAGGAATGATTCCCATTTAAAAAAAAAAAAAAAAAAAAAAAAGGAAGAAGGATGGTTCAAAGACATTGTAGCTGACTATTCATCGTACAAGCAGAGCAGAGCAGAAAGGGAAGGGAGCACAGATTCCACATCTGACCTCTTCCCAAAGTTTAGCTTCTGTATGAACTTCTGGGTCCAGGTAAAACCTTTTGAGAGGCAATAGAAGGTATTTAAGGTCTATGATTAACTGGAAGACAGTGGTGTATCTAGATAAACTAAAATGGCATAGTCTCACATCTAGAGGAATGAACATTTTATTAAATCTACTCTCCAGGGCCTCTAGAAGTCCAAGTCATTTTTAAAGGTTGTATCAGCCAGGCAAACTGCAGGACTCCTGAGAAACCTGAATATCCCAGAACATATGGACACACACAGTATACCTAAACATAACACACACACACACACACACACACACACACACACACACGGCTCTTCTCTCTTTAACAGAAGATGTTCCTGATGTATATGCAGGAGGAACACCTATCTGGTATGTCCTGTCTCATTGCCTACTCATGGCAATTTTGTCTTAGCTTTTAAGTGAAAGAAACTAATTTCTAATTTAATAATTTCTTATTTTCTAAGGAAAATAAGTCAAAGAAAATATTTCTAATCAAGAAAATAGAAGAAGGGTTGCCAACCAACAACACCCACTCCCCAAGTTTTTGGAGCTGTAAGGAAGATCAAGAATACTGAAGAGATACAGTCCCATCCCAGAAGGGTTTATGTAGCTGAGTAACACGATGCCAGAAACAATTAGATGGCCACATGATGGAGAGAAGAGGGAACCCATTGGACCTTCCATCACACAGTCACAAAACAATTTGTTAGGACCTATAAGAAACTGAGTAGAATGGTATGCTTCATGGAAGAAAGAATTCTAGAAAGTAAACTTTTAAGGCACAGCCCATGTTGTGCCTTTAACCAGATGCCTCCTTGATGAAAGTCTATTCCTCTTCAAGGTTCAGCTTAAGCATCATCTCTTTGGCTACCCCAGGCCTCTTAGGGTTGCACGGCACCTCATGGGTGCCTATGTGAAAGTACTTGCCTATGTGTGACTGAGTTCTTGACAGACTCTGAGAGTCTCTAAGTCACAGTTCATTTCCTCTCCTACCTTTGTAACTTAGGCACTAGTACCAGGCCTACTAGTACACAGAAGGCCCTTTGCACAGGCTCAGTTAATGAGTAAGTAAAGGACAAGGAGAGAGGATGGCAGCCACTCCAGATTATTTCTGTCTTCCTGCCTTCCTCTCCCATGCTGCTTGGAAGCAGCTGACAATCTCTCACCACGTCCAGCTCAGGCAACACGGGATTCTCCAATATGCAGCTGGTACCAGCTCCTTCCCCACGCTGCTAACTGGTTGGGGGTGGGAGGCAGAGATGTTAGCATGATGTTTTACTCAGCAGGCATAGCATCGAGGCACATTTTTAATGATTTACCAGTTCTACTTGACTGAGCCTACACCCTGTAAGTGGATCATATGATCAGCGATCACAAGTTAAACTGCTTTTGTTGCTCACAAGGCATGCATGGTGGGCTGGCTGCATGGCACCAGCAGCTCGCACGCAGCTGTGTGTAAGACAAGGCCAGGTTACGTACAACAGGCAGTTAATGGCTCATACCAGCAAGCCCTCGACTTCAGTCAGCACATGCAGCTGAATTTTAAAAAGGTAAATGACCTTGCAGCTGGGAGCTTTAACTATGTGCTTTTACCTATTTGTACCTGGATAAGTAAACATTTGCAGCACGCCAGAAGGCCCTGAAAGCTCTATTGTAGCCATAGGCTAATCCCTTTCTCTCTGGATGAAAGACTCCAAAACAAACCGGGGGAGGGGAAAATCATTTTCTGCCTCAAGTAGCACAAAGGTAAAGGGGGACAATGGTGATAATGACTTCCATTTGTTATAACTTTCAGAAGTCACCAAGGTTTCGGTCCTAACCAGCTGCCCATATTTAGGATTCTACTTTCCAGGAAGAATGACAGAAACAACAGGCCCCCAGACAGAGAATGATTCCAACCAGAGTCTAACAGAATGACCTCCTACTTGCCAGTGACTCTGACACAAGGAAGCTGGAATGAACAATTCCAAGCTTGTTCTACTACCCCAAAGGGTTACTTCTGCCAACTGCTGTCACTCAGGGCCAAAAAAGTAGGCCCATCTTAGTTCTCTTCTGCTTTAACTTCAAATCCACAGGGCAGTCAGTATTTGTGTTGTGGAATCTAGGCCTTTACTACAAATTCCCTGTATCCCACTCTAAGTTATCTGATAACCATTTAGCTCCTTCTGGTAAAAGCCCCTTCAGACACGTCCAACAAGAGTGGGGCTGCCCAAGCCATATCTGAAATAGTGGTTAACCACCCTGAATGCTTTCCAAAGAGTGGAATATTTGTGATTTACAATGTGAGTGAGAACTTCGGTAATGCTGTTATTTTAAGAACTCGTCAATCAATTGAGATTAAGATAACATTTATTGCAACATAAACTGGAATTGCCATGAGAACAGGCAGAAGGTATCTGTAGAACATTTAAGACATTTCACAGGCAATGAATCAAAGGAGGGCCATTGTGTGAGTGATAAGAGCACTGAACTGAGAGCTCAGAGCTCCAGGCTCTTCCATGGCTCCACCCATCAACAGCTGTGTGACTCTCAGCATCTCACTCCACTTCTTTGCACCTGAGATCACAATCCCCTCTGTGACAACTCTATCAACTTCCTGCTATGTGCTAGAAAGCACACTAGACACTAAAATCAAGCATGTTGGGATCACTAGGTATCCGTCAAATATGTTCATGCAAATGAATTAACAAACAAGAAAAACTATACTTTGATGCTAGTCACCATCTGTTGAACCGAAATAATCTTTAAATGACCAGAAATACTTTCTTCCCTGCAATTCAGTTACTATGGGTTGACCTAATGAGGTTGGTTTATATACATGAGAGAAAACAGCACTCCTTGGTCCAATATACGGTTTTAATAAACTTTATTAAATTTCCATTGATCCATATGCAAAAATAATTTGTTTACAATTTGAACTCAGCCTACTAAATGGTGTCTAACTCAATAAAGGAAGAGGCTGAGAAACAACAGCTGTATGGCTATTAACACATTATGCCGCTAAAAACATTAAATAGTTGGGTTTGGTGAAGGAGTCAAAGTTAACCCTTTGAGTAGCTCTAAACCAGAGATCATTTTAGTTTGCAATGGGAAGCCAGGGACTAGGAAGGGAATTTTTCTCCACCTGGTGAACAAACCTGCAAGAGTGGCAGCACATCTGCCTATGGCTCTGCAGTTTAGCCTTCCAGAAATCTATTCTAAATGTGCAACCTTGGCCTCATAACAGAGATGACAAGGGGTTATTAGGATTTAGACAAATGTCTAAATAATAAGCAAACTAGGCTTATTTGATAGTTAATATAATTCACATGATATCCTATCCTTTAGACACTTAAATAAATTGGTTAATTTTGACCTTGTGCTGATGAGGCCAGGGTCAGGGAACAATTCTTTTCAGCCAGTTGGTTCTATGTGGTGATCATATTTGTAATCCAATCAGTAAATCAATAACATGTATTCATGTAGTACTCAGTAAGGCAAAGTCCCTAATCCCAAATTACATACTATGGAGATTGGGAGATAAAATTAAGAGACATGAAAATGTGAAAACAATTAAGCACTATGCAGGATAATTCCAAAGATATATCGGTCCCCAAGAAAGAGATGAGTAAAGATTAGCAAAGAGATAACTTTAGGAAGGGAATGGAATTGAGCTGTGCCTTGGGAAAAATGAGAAGATTTCCATTGCAAGGAGAAAATGAAGGGTCAAGGGAGAATCTGAAAGTGGAACTGAGGAGGGCTGGAGGAGGTGGGGCAGAGATAGCTTAAGCAAGAGATAGAGGGCAGTGAAAGGCAATAGGGATACTGTAGTTCTTTTAACATTTATTGGTTATAAGGGTTACCAGAGAGGAGAGCTAGAATCAGCCAGTGCATGCCTGTGACACTACCATGAAAGCAAAGCAGAGGGCACACCCAAAGAGATGGCAGCAGCAGTGTCCATGAAAGCTCATTCAACTTTTAGAAACTCAACCTATGCCTGGTATCCAGGTTAGCGACCATGTGATATTTCTAACAGAGAATGCTGTATAATAACCTGAATACAAACAAGGAAATGACTGAAAATATATAGGCACACTATGAAATTCTCAGTATAACATTGAATTTGAATTCAAATGACTCCTTGCATCCTGCGAGGTTGACCTGTCCAGCTTCCCACACAGACGTAGACATCTCTTCTACAATGCCTTACAAAAATGGTCCTCCAGCTTTGCTCTTAGCTCTTCCAGTACAATCGGCACCCACATCTTTGTAAGGAAGAATATCATTCTGTTTAACAAGATCCTTTAATAAAACTTTCTTTTTACATTGTACCAAAACTTCCCTCCTTATACCATTAAACCATAGTCCTAGGTTTCTCCTCTACAAATGCTACATCCTCATCCCCACAATAATGTTTCCACTATTTGAGAGAAGATTCTATGTATCATCTTAATCTCCTCTATTCTAGGCCAAATATTTCCATAACACTCAACAGCCTAGTGCCTCTCCTGAAGATCCCCATTAGTTTTTCTGGTTTTCTTAAAACATGAAACTCTGGCCTGAACCTAGTCTTATAGATGATGGGTGAACTGTATGAATCCCAAGAAGACAATGTGACCCAAAGCCTCCATCACATCCAAGTTGGCAATACTTTCCCAAGCCATAGTCTATGCTGGTATATTTCAAACGTCAGTCAAATAAAATATCCCAGTGCCTTTCATGTGAAACACTGCCAAGCCAGACCTTTCAAGCACTTCAATAATAGATTTTTGAAAATATGAAGCTAGGACTTCAAACTTACAATCCTATTAAATTTTGTATGATAGGTGTCAGGCAATGTTTTAGCTTGCGGAGACCACTTGGAACCATGATCTAAAACCTCTGGAATGTTCTGACCTCTCCAACTTTATACTTTAAAAGTTAATAAAAAGGGCCTTTTTCCACCTCCTTGCATGTTTTTGACAAAAATGTTTACTAGGTCAGGGACGAGGACAAATTTAAGTCTGAAGTTAAAATATATGGATAAGGCCTCAGACTTAGGAAAGGAAATAAGATGTGTTTTGTACGTTCTTGGGGAAATGTGAAAATAGACACCAAGAGATGACTTCAGCAGTATAAAGGTAAATACTCAGATGAGCCATGTTGCTTTTCCCCTGAGGATCTACTTGTATTAGGTCTGGAGCAATCAGCAAAGGAAAGAGTTTCCAGTGTGAACTCTCTCAGCTTAATCAAGAAATTTAAAAAGAGAAACTAAGAACTATCCAAGTGAACCTATTGCTCTTGGAAAGATTAACACACACACACACAAAATGAGTTCACTCTGGCCCAAGAACTTAATACCAAGTTTAGAACGTACTTTCCACAAGAGATTGCTAGATGAATTTACGAGCAAACATCTGCACAGCCAATACCAGAACACCCATGCTTGTCAACTCCTCTCCTATCAAGTGGAGTGGGAAAGTGTATTTACTGTAGAAGTTCAAGAAAGCGTTATTAAAAACAAGCACCAAAACAACCTCCAAGTGTCACACTGTGGCTAAAGAATGGCTACTAAATCCAATAATGGAGGATATGAATGTGAACTGTTTAATTATGACTGAGTGACATGAAGCTAAATATTACAATGTTACAACAAACGAGAGAGTAAACAGATTTAAGGGTCTTGAGTTATTTCTCAGAGATAAATGGGAGGAATAGATGGTGGTTTGAGCCATTTTTCATAGCCCAGCTGGAATCCTATATATGAGATAAGGTAACATGAGAACTTTATAATGTTTACAGAAATCAGAGATGACTCTGCCACATGTGGCCTTTGGCTCATTAATTTGACTAATTACAAAGACCCCTAACTCCTCATAGTTATCTCCCTAAGGCTTGGACTTAAAGAACCAAACCACATGTTTATTTAAACTCTTAGTCTTTTGTAAAAGCTAAACTATGGCTACCAACCTAGGCCAGATCACCTGTATGATGCCACTAGGAAGATATTTAGAAGCAAAAATCTGAAATGACATCAATGCAAACATAAGACAGCATTTGTATCACTCTTCTTCACATTTTTCTAAATGTTTCAACAAAATTACCATTTGGGGTAGTCTAATCAATCTCATGAGCATCATAAAGAAAACATTACCCTCTCATTTTATAGACATGGGGCTAAGAGATAAATAAAAGTATTTACCTAAAGATATACAATGATTAAGGCACACAGAGTGGGCCGGGCACAGTGGCTCAGACCTATAATTCTGGCACTTTCAGAGGCTGAGGCGGGCAGATTGCTTGAGGCCAGGAGTTTGAAAACAGCTTGGCTAACATGGCAAAACAACAACTATACTAAAAACACAAAAATTAGCGAGGCGTGGTGGCACATGCCTTTAGTCCCAGCTACTCGGGAAGCTGAGGCAAGAGAATTGCATGAACCTGGGAGGCAGAGGTTGCAGTGAGCCGAACCAAGATTATGCCATTGCACTACAGCCTGGACAACAGAGCAAGACTCCATAATAAATAAATAAATAAATAAACAAATAAAAACACAGACAGTTTTCCCATTTTGCAAATTTGCAAGCACAGCAGTTCTAGTTATTTGTTTTCCGACGTTTCAGAGTGGCCTTTTGTTCAGAGATGGAGCCACCCTGTTTAGCCATGTCTATGGCATCTTAATGACCTGTTGGGACAGATAGGATGACACTTCTCTATATTAACTGTCCAATCTACAAGCCAATTGTCACACAGCTTTCTGGTGTCAGTCAAAGCAGGCCTGTGTGAGTAACATCAGCCCAATCTACCTAGAATGCAGGAGCAACACAAGTGTGTGCATAAAGAGTCATAAAATAATATCATGGGGACTTGTCACCAGGAACACCATTAGTTGATAAAAATGGAAGTAAAGCCTATCATTATTTCATCAGGGTAGTCAATCTTCATTGGAAACAAATATACAGAGATTTGCCATTATATTCCCGGCTACAACATGAGCAAACATGCTGCAGATCCAGCTACATTTCAAGCAAATTGCCCATTCAAGGCAACAATTTAGCCTAAAGAGACTCCGCTAGAAACCCGGTGACTGGAAGCAACATGGTGGGGTAAAAAAGCAGACTAGGGTCCCAAGGATGTGGAGTCCGGGCTCTGCTCTGTCACTACCCCAGCTCTGTGAGTCTGGCTGGGCAAGTGATCTGATGGCTCTAAGCCTTTATTTTCACTTCTGCCAAACTGTGGACATACACCTTGAATTCCTTCAGTGGATTACTATGGAAATTAAGTGGGATGTTGCATTGGAAGGCTATATATTAATACATGTTGTACAGATAGGAGGAACTAAAATGCATCTTTATCTTGGTGATTGTTTAATACAGGCCTCTGGGCAACCTTGTACTGACCTCTCTTGGCCTGCACCAGATAATTTAGTGTCACTATCATCATTAGTAAACATCCACCGGGGGCCTGCTCTGGGCTTAATTATACATTGGCTTGTATGGTTCACTGACATTTTCATGTGTATGTCTGGTCTTCTTTAGGCAACTGTATGCTCATCCAGGGACAAGACTGTGTGTGTGTGTGTGTGTGTGTGTGTGTGTCTGTGTGTGTATCTGTATATACATATTAGCCCAGCAAAATGAAAATATATAGTAAATTCTCAATAAAGAGGTAACTTGATTGTCTTAGAAACCAAAGATAGAAAATTTAAAAGTAGTGAAAACAATAGAGTTAGAAAATAAAACTTATGAAAAATCTAAGAGCTTTTTTAAGGGATGGGCATAACAGCAGCATTTCCCTCTGTAATCTCACATAGAAGGATGTTTAAAGAAAAAAAAAAAAAAATTCCTACCAAGGGTCTTAATCAAGCTATTCCACTTAAAAGCATTAATGCTAAGTATGCAAACGTTCACCTGACTGATCATTAAGGTATCAAGAACTAATTTTCCTCCTTTTAAGAGCTTATATGTCACATCCCACCCCTTGGGCCTTCCAGAAATGCATTTAAATGCCTAACTAGGAGAAAGAAAAGCATTCCAGACAGCCAGGTGTTAGTGATTCAGCCATTAAAACTTCAGTTATAAAATATCCCCCACAATTGTAAAACATTTCAGTCATTAGAAGATCATAAATAGATTGAGATGACATTTTAAATTATTATGACATCATGTGTATGAAATGTACATTGTTCATCACAATATCCCAGATGACTGTGACTCTGATTATCTGAAGTTAAAGATGAAGTGCCTGTGTTATTTATTTTGAGATCCAGCACTGAAAGACAGGGAGGAGGGAGGGTGAAGACAGCAGACAGACAAGGAGAAATTGTGAACATTGCATCCCTCCTAAGGCAGAGAAAAACTTCAGATTCATTTTGCAATAACACTCATTGACCGCTCCTTGAGCAAAAATAAATCCTTGTTTCCTTTCTGGAGGATCAGGCTGAAGTACAAAAGAAAAGTGCTCCCAAAACCCGTAATTTTGAAACCATCATCTAAAGTGTCATGGTACTCGCTCTTCTTCGAGCTATTATATATAAACTGAAAGATTTTAATTAGAGGTCAACATTAATTTACATCTGAAACCAGCAAAGTAGTTCATGACCCTTTTTCATGTCGCACACACATATACTATTTCTCAGAGTCAACTGGTCTCTCATCTCTTCATTATATACTAAGTAAGCAGGGTATGTCTCTACCTTGAAGGTATAGCACCTCCTTATAAGAAGTAAGACAGGTTTCTCTAGAGATCTCCACCTAACCACCACCATTGGAATAGAGGACAGAGTCCGAGGGCAGTGGCTCAGGCCTGTAATTCCAGCACTTCGGAAGGCTGAGGCTGGTGGATCACCTAAGGTTAAGAGTTCGAGACCAGCCTGGCCAACACGGTGAAACCCTGTCTCTACTAAAAATATAAAATTAGCCAGGTGTGGTGGCACACACCTGTAATCCCAGCTACTAGGGAGGCTGAGGCACAAGAATCCCTTGAACCTGGGAGGCAGAGGTTGCAATGAGCTGAGATCACACCACTGTATGCAAGCCAGTCTGGGCAACAGAGTGAGACTCTGTCTCAAAAAAAAAAAAAAAAACAGAAAAAGAAAATAAACCTAAATTGTACAGTTACTTATAAGACTGTCGTAAGAAATCAGTAATATAAATAATTCAGTCTTGCTGCAAACTCATGCTTTTCAACTCAGTCTTACCAAGGAAATAAATTCCTTTCAGAGTTGAGCATTTTGTGAAATGTGTGTAAGGACTAACGTACCTTACGTAAGTCTACAAACCAGCTGACTCGCCTGAATGATAAGGCCCATTAAAGAAATTGTAACAAGAAAGTTTGGGGTATTTAGGATACCCTAAAAGTCTGTATTATTCTGCTACATACACTGGTAACTCATTCTGCCAAAGGAGGCAGGGATAGGTATGCATGAATATGGACCTAGGCACACAGTTAATGGTGGTTAAAATTTAATCTTGTCCTAAAAATGTTGAAGAATTTGTTGGGACTAGAAATGCAGAAGCCTTGCAGGCATTGGAGAACCTGATATAAATGCTCCCCCTCAAAATGCTTCTCTCAGAATCAACAGCGAAACTTCCTTTGTTTCCCTCTAGATGATCCTAGTTCTTTGGAATAATCTTTCCCAAAAACTGTCCAAACCTAAAGACATGAAGTCAATAACCTGGCACCATCAGATGCTCGAAAAGGATTGGTTTCAAAGAGGGTGATTAAAGGGAATTCAGCAGGACAATTACTCATCCATTTTGCCTGGTCAGTTATGAGGCACATTTGAGAAACAGCCACGAGGCTGTTGCTACATGTATGGAATTGGAAGACACCAAGCCCAATGCCTCACTGTACACATAAATGTATTCCTGAAAATGCCAGACTATAGCTAACCAGAATCTATCCAAACATTGTCTGTAATAGGGAGATGAGACAATGCATTTTATTAGATAACGCTTCCTAATATTGACTTCCTTATAACCTACTTCCTGTAATACTGTGTAGGGTGAGGGAAATGCTCCATGTCTGTGGAGCACTTTAAGTGTTTTCTGCATTACAAACACTAAGGAAGAGATGTTGAAAAAAATAACATTGGAAATAGTCATAAAAGAAGGTGACCTCACATTCTCAGAGGCCAATTCTGCCACTCTGATGATTTGGCAGGTACAACTTTGGGTGTCAAAAAGAGACTGTCTATTTTTCTGTCTGTACATATTAAAAGCTTGGAAATGGGAAACAATTTAGTAAAGTCCAAGTCCACTTTTTGTTTCTTTTCTCCAAATTTCCCCTTCATTGAGGAAGGCTCTAGAAATATCTGCTTTGGCACCACACAGGCCAAGTTTGCCCTTCCTAGAGAAAGATGCCATCAATGTCTCTAATCTTAAGCAAATCCAACATCCCACCTCCATCTTCCACTGTAATATGTCCTTGCCCTTGGTTTGGGCAAACCATTAATAAATTATTCATTCATTCAACCCTTGAACAAACCCTTGTGGAATGAACATATTAAATATATTTTATGTTTGTTTGTTTCCATAACTACTTCTTTATTGAAGGAAACTGTTCTCGTAACATAATCTTTATTATCATGGGCAGAGAGCCAGTCTTCATTTGATCTGCAAGGGGCTGGCCCTCCATCATGTTTTCTGATTGACTGATTGGCTCTGGCTTTAAACATCCCAAGCAATTTTCCAAGAATCTCTTCTTTTCTACTATGGGAATCACAGTTTATCCTTATATTGTAGTAACTAACATTGAGGGATTTGGGGTTGGAGGTGCAAATCTGGTCCTAGCATTTAAAAAGAATTGTAGTAGTATTGAAGAATTCTACTGTTAAATAAAATTTATAGGAAGCCATGCTTTTGAACTGAGCTCCTGCACTAGGCCCCAACAGAACAGACTAAACCAAAATGGAGTCACTATGATGATAGTTTCTTTTGCTGTGAGGAAGCTCTTAAGTTTAATTAGATCCCATTTGTCAATTTTTGCTTTTGTATCAATTGCTTTTGGGGTCTTCATCATGAAATCTCTGCCCATGCCTATGGCTGCATAGTATTCCATGGCATGTATGTGCCACATTTTCTTTATCCAGTCTACTGTTGATGGGCATTGGGGTTCCATTCCATATCTTTGCTATTGTGAAATGTGCTGAAATGAACACACATGTACATGTGTCTTTTATGGTAGAATGATTTATATCCCTTTAGGTATACACCCAATAATGGGATTGTTGGGTCAAATGATAATTCTGTTTTAAGTTTTTTCAGAAGTTGCCAAACTGCTTTCAGCAATGGCTGAACTAATTTACAAGCAGTGCATAAGCGTTCCCTTTCCTCCGCAACCTCATCAGCATCTGTTATTTTTCAAAAACTGACTTGTTTCCATTTCTAACAAAGCACTTCTATTTTTAGATTAAGATGCTGCCTAGTTCATGAATCACTAATAAAAGGCCATTATATCTTTAACCTAAATATGTTGAAATTTTGTTTTTTGACAGTACTCAAATAAATGAACTGAAAATTAAACCAAGAGGCTGAGCTCTTTGAAACCAGTCCTGACTCAGTGCTTGCTTCCTGGGTCTTTGTCATTTCTCTAATGCAAAATGAATCCCAAGCCATGTAGTGCAGCACAACAAAGATATTCAAATGGAATTAAAGTTCATATTAGATCTGAAGGCCCTGGTGTGGCTGTGGTTCCTCCAGAGTAGACTTGTTTGTTTGCTAGTCTTTTTACAGAGTTTATGGAGCAGAATTTTGTTTGTAACAAGAACTTTTTCTCCTCTTGGAAATGAATTAATGATGGTATTGCCAGAGAGTGTTTATGAATACAACGTTTAAAAGTGGACCAAACAAAATACACCTTATTTCCACTCGCTAAGAATGCATTGTCTTTCCTAATAGGAGCAGGCTGGCATAAATATTATTTTATTATAATAAATACTTTTGTTATTATGTTAAATATCTACTACTACAGAAGATACCAAAGAATTGCAGGATCTCTGTCCTCAAATTGCTTAGAGTCAAGTTAGATTAAGAAAAATAAACCAATAATGAATAGTACAAGACACTGTGTTATACAGTAGGAGCATTTTTGGTCCCAACTAGGTTCTGAAGGAATTCAGAACAGGATCTTTGTGGAATCTAGAGTGGCTGGGCAGGAATTCCTATAAAGATGAAATCTGGTCTGGCCCTTGACAAATGGGATGTTTAGATAGAAAAAAAACTAAGATTACATGAATAAAGATAGTCCACAGCCACCTGTAGGCTGAGAGTGGGGCAGGCAGATGGCAATATAAAGAAGAAGCCACAACCAGATTCACTACCAAAATGTAGAGATAAGTGAAAAAGGAGGTTTCAAATAAAAGACATCTCTTTAGGGATAAGCAGGGACATTTAGTAGAAATTATATGGACTAGTTTCAGAAGATCTCCATCTAATAAATTCAAAAGCATGAGTTCCAGCATAAATAATTATATCATCATCTCTGCCATTAATAATAGAAGACATAATAATAAAGTTTGAGGTGCATAAAATAATAGTAAAGAGAGTGCTACACATTTGAGAAGAGGATGCCAACCTGCTTTTACCACTACAGATGTCCCATGTCAAGATGCGCAGAGCTGCTATGACATTATGGGCCGGCAAAGCTAGGATTTGGAGAAACAAATTTGGAAAAACATTAAAACGCTGGACAAATAAACACATAACAAATCCTTTAAGGTTTTTCTACTCCCAAAAGAATGGATGACTCAATTCATTGTGCTTGATCCAACATCTGCCTTGACAAACTTTAGGGAGAAATTGCCCCAAATGTCTTAGACACCTAAAATGTTTGGCAGAACTCTTGAAGCTCTCCTAGGAGATGGTGGGTTGATTTCTGCTACTGAAGTGAGCTACTCTGCACAAAGGGGTGGGAGTCTGAGAGCCTGATGCCCATCAGCCTGTCTCATCCTTAACTGCTGCTCACCCCATCCCCTCTCTGGTCACTCAGCAGAGCTGCTAAGATACAGCGGTGAAATATTCGTACCTCTTGAAATGCAGTTTGAAAACCACTGTTCTTTCACAATCCTCTCACTTTAAAAATGTGGAACAATGGAGGCCCCAAGACTAGAAACCTGGGGGTCACCAGGTTGGTTAATGGACAGGCAGGGGTTAGAATCCAGGTCATCTGATTTCCAGCCCAGTGTGCTTTCTCTACTCTACACAGCCCTTTAATGCATCGGTGACAAACTGCCCATTTTAAAATATGGTAAAGTAGGGCATCTAATGAAGAATCTCCAGTGGGAAGATCTTCATTGTCTTTTTCACCTTCCATACTGTGTCAAATATTGATATTTATAAAATAATGGAAGAACTGGCATCAGAAAATGTATGCTACAGCGACTCTTTGAATGAGGGCCAGAAAGAGAATAAAAAGCCCAGAGTGACCTGCTGTACACCCACACTGCTTCCCCAATTAACTCCAAACAGACTTTGTCTGGGATGAAATGATTTAGCCTCAACGCAAGGTCAGTCCCACATATCCAGAATAAAGATTGCCGAATATGCTTATTTGAGCTGAATTACATTTGGTAGTTTAATAATATGAATTTACTGCCTTTTCAAGAGGGACTCTAGCACTGGGGAGAACTTTAAAATGCATCACACTTAAAACATAAAATTAAATTCAATTAACTTTTATTGGGAGGCTAATACACTAGTACCCTAGAGGGAGAAACGAAGCTCTCCGCTTTCCCAGGATTTTCAAACCAGGTCTCTGGAATCCAGGCCAAAGATACTGGCCTGGCTCACTCCCTCATAAAGAGCTTCATTGGCAACTTTAACATCTGTACTCAGTGGAGTGGACTGTGCCTGTAAGTCTCCAGCTAAAAGACCCTCAGGGGCATAAAACCTGGAATAATAAATAGGTAGAAAACACTCCTCTACCTACCTATCACATAAAAGACAAAAAACCAACACAGGCATGAAAACACGTGAGGGTCTCAGAGACCATATGCTCTTTATTAAACCCTCCTACCGTCCTGCTATCAGGATAAAAGGTCTCATCTATTTTTTTTTTTTTAAATATTTAGTACATTTAGCCACTCACATTGACTCATTAGATTCTTCAGTCAGCCTCGGCTTTCCTAAGGCCTTACTGCCCCTCTCCCTCCATTGAGATATCCAAGTTTGCAGACAACTACAAGTGGAGTGCCTGACTACTCCCTTTGTGACTTCATAAAGAGCAAGCTATGACATTTGCTGGTTGAGCTGTGGAAAAAACTGAATTCCAGACAGATTGGCCAACTATATCCTGGAAATAGGATGAAGTAATCTCATTTACTCGTTTAACAAATATTTAATGGGTGCCTACTGCATACCATATACCATACTAGGCATTAGAGATTCATGAGTGAATGAGACATGATTACTTCCCTTATGGCTACAAAAGAGGGGAGAATGGGGAAATATGGAAATCAAAAAGCATCCCTGTATTATCTGTTCTCATGCTGCTAACAAAAACATACTTGAGACTGGGTAATTTATAAAAAAGAGGTTTGATGGACTTACATTTCCACATGGCTGGGGAGGCCTCACAATCATGGTGGAAGGTGGAGGAGCAAAGGCATGTCTTACATGGTGGCAGGCAAGAAAGCATGTGCAGGGGAACTACCCTTTATAAAACCAGCAGATCTCATGAGAGTTATTCACTATCACAAGAACAATACAGGAAAAATCCACCCTCAAGATTCAATTACCTCCCGCTGGGTCCCTACCACACCACCTGGGGATTATGGGAGCCACAATTCAAGATGAGATTTGGGAGGGGACACAGTCAAACCATATCAGTCCCTATCTTAAACAAATAATAATAATAATTAAAAAAACAAGATTTCAAAATCAGGGTTAAACTCTCTGTCAAGCTGGTTGGAATTTGCCCAAGACAGTATCAGTTTCCCGATGCTGCTATAACAAGTTCACATGAACTTAGTAGCTTCAAACAACACAGGTTCATTGTCTTACAATTCTGGAGTTCAGATGTCTGAAACGAGCCCTACAGGGGCAAAATCGAGGTGAGGGGAGAACACGTTTCCTTGCCTTTGCCAGCTCCTAGTGGCTGCCTGTGTTCCCTGTCTTGCATCCCCTGGCTCCATTTTCAAAAGCACATTGCTCCAACTCTGCTTCCTTCATCATGCCTCCTTCTCCTCCGACTCTGACTTCCCTGAGTCCCTCTTCAGAACCCTTGTGCTTACCTCAGGCCCACCTGGATAACATAGAATAACCTCCACAATTTAAGATTTTTAATCACACCTGCAAAGTCCCTTTTGCCATATAAGGTAATCACAGTTTGTAAGAATTAGGACGTGGACATATTTGGATGATTGTTATTCAGCCTATCACAAAGACCAAAAGTAACATCCCAAACTTTAGGTACTTTGGTGGAAAAATAAATGACCTGAGCTCTTAAAGATGTGACCAGGATGCAGAACAGTGGAATTGCCTCCCTAATTACATTCATACTCTCTGTCTAACAGCAGTAAAACAAGAAAGGCATGGTGGTGGTGCATGCCTGTAGTCCCAACTATTTGGGAGGCTGAAGCTGACAGATCACTCAAGCCAAGGAGTTCAAGATCAGCCTGGGCAATAGAGTGAGACCTCCTCTCTATTTAAAAAGAAAAAGAAAAGCAGTGAAACACAGCGGTAAAGAACACAGGCTGTGGGGTAAAATACACCAGGGTATTGGTTGAACCAGCTCAACCAAACACCTGGATGAACATGATCAAATTACTTAACCTCTCTGAACCTCAGTTTCCTGTTCCCCAAATGGAGCTCACCATAATACTCCCTTTCTGGGGTTGTTATGAGGATTAATGAGATAATACCTATATAGCACTCTTTGTGGTATATAGTAAGCATTCAATTGATGTTACTATTATGTTATTATTATAATTATTCAATCACTGGCCACCAGCCTGGACTTGAACTCACAACTGGGTATTTTACAGGTCTCCTTCAGTACAGATCACTGAAAGTTCCAGAACTTCCTCTTCCCCTTACTTGAAATCTGATCTGTCCCTCAAGCACTTGTCTCATTCATGCTCCTTCATGCTTTCCTAGTGGGAAGATCTCTCTCTCCCTTTCCTTCTTACCTATAACAACATGTGAAACACTCGTGTAAGGCTATCACTGGTCTTGCTGCTTCCAGTCTTATTTTTATGTTTTAGCACCATATATAGATTACAAACTGCCTGAGGGCAAAGACTGCTGTACTAGTACGTAGTGAAGAGATGTGGCCACAGTAGATAATCAATAAACTGGTTAAATAAACTCACTGCAGAGTTTATTCCTCCCAGATCTGTGGGGAAACACAATTTCACATTTCCCATTAAAGGGGAGCTAGCTGTACTCCCCTAAGATATGCTGCAACCTTGAAGTTGAGGTTCTGAAGTGAATTTAATTCTCATCTCCCTTTTCCATTATGTGCTCCACAGTTCCCTATATCCCAGGATGATGAAGACCCCTCTTTCTCCATCTGTATGCCAAGAAGTTTGTAAGTATCAGCAGCACGCCAAGGGAAAACAGCAAACAGACTTCTGTTTGGACATGAAATTGAACAAAGAGCTCACACCAGTCAAAGCCAGTTTGAACCAGTCTGCATGGCTCTCATATCTGTCCGACCCCCCTCTGAAGCTGGCACAAAGACACGAAGAACATCATTGACTTCAATCTTTGGCCTTCTAACCAGGAAAGGACTTGTGAAGGTGAATGGTTTGCAGACGAAGGGGATATAAAAGAGACAAAACCAGGATAAAAATTAAATAAAAAGTAGCTGTCTTAAACTGTAATTGCAGTCCTCTGCTGAGCACGCTTGCAGATATATAAATGTGATTTACCATCAGCTTGCAACTACAAATCAGGTCTTGAGAAACACTTGTGCTATGAAATTGTTTAATCTCATCAAGCTCTGCTTTCACAGCAAGCCATAAATCACAAAGTCTTTGTTATCATAGACCTCCACCAGCGCCTCTCTGGCAGGCTATGGATCGTGGGTATATATAATCTTGACTGCACAAACACTGGGGTCGACGCAGGCTGAAATACTTTCATAATAGCCACTGTGCAGCTGGTGGAACACAAGCCTATGATGGATATCTCATTTCCTACAGTCGGCATCTATTTCGAGCAAATTATTACCACATAAATTTCTTGTCAACAGAAACGGCCAATTAATTAAGTTAAAAATTTACTTGTGATCACATCTACAAACCAAATAGAACTGCAAGGCAATTTTCCAGTTACTGAATATACTGCAGGTCAGTTTAATGAATAATTTTTAACTTTGTCATAAACTCAAAGACAGGCTAATATCTCCAGAAACCTGAATGGAGACCAGCTGCCGACAGATTTACACAAAATATATTTATGTGGAATTTGATTGCTGACATCTGGGGACAGAAATAAACTTTCTATAATTACAGAGGCATCTTTCCCATATATATGCATTTCTTTCACCAAAAAATGCAAATCTGTCCCCAGAAAGGGTGTATTTACATTTTCAGGCAGGGCTGCAATGGGGCTGGATGGTTCTTGGAAAAATCATTGCATTAAATTCCTGTGCTAGTGATGGGTTCATTATCATGGCGGAAGACAATAACAGGCCAAGACCTGTTTATCACTGCCCCCCACCTTCCTACACACAAAAAATCAGGATGCTTCCTCTCTTTGAGGTTGTAAGCCACTTGGCACATGTCCAATAGTAGAGGCAGCATTGGGAGGATTTAGGGGTCTGTCAGGTAAGGCAGATTGACACAGCTTCCCCTTAGGGTTATTATGCATATAAAATAGATCTACATGGAAATAAGGCCGGCAGAGGGCCCTTTTCATAATTCCTGCTCTAACCATGTCTCTTTGAACTGAAGAAAATTCATGGATGATGGGGGGTTGGGGGAATGGCAGTTGTCTAGGCGAGTATAAAGGATGTGGATTTGAGGCACACATCAGATCTGACTGCTAACAGTGGTTTACTCAATGAGCCACCTATTGGATATAGAATTAGGGTTTTCAAGAGGGCTGTTATATACCCCAAAAGTAGAGGGCACTCAAGGTCCTCCAAATAATAATCCCAGTCTATCTTTAACAATTTCACTGTTCCCTACTCTCAATCTGTCACTGCCAAATGACCAAGCTAGACTATGTAACGTTCCTACCACGTGCCTTGGCTTTTGTACTTCTGTAACTTTGCTCCAACAAAGGATCTCTGAGGTCTGTTCCCATATACCTCCACTTTCCAGATTCTTATCTCCAAGATAACCTCCTTGGCTTTTCCTCAGCCTAGAAAAGACCTTTGCTCTTCAGCAAAACACTTCCTCCTACACAAAAATGGAGAGCCTGTCATGCTACCTCGAGCAGAATGAGTAGTTGTGAGTTCACAGCCACTGGAGTGTTCAAGAAGATGCCAGACAACTATTTGGTGGGCTGTTGAAATGGGGACTCAATGTATGTGGAGAGTTGGACTTCGCATCCCTGGGATTATTATTTTTTAATCCTTAGTCTGTATATCAGTAAGGCCAGAAGCAATTCTACAATGGTTGCTTGTGCCCTTGTTGGTAAGCTTCTTGAAGGCAGGGATCATTTTACTCATATTTATAGTTTTCTCAGCACACAGCCCAATACTTTTTTTTTAAGGCACATTCTCCAGAAAAGTTATTGAGAGCTGATTTTATGGAGGTTTTCTCATATTTGTAGCACTCAACTTCAGGTGGCATTGATACACTACTGTACCATGATAATCAATACGAACAGTGCTGATGTGTGCTTATTATGTTTAGGGCACTTTGCTAGAATTCTGAGAATTCCAGGAGTCAAATGCATTCTCTCCCAGACTAATTTTAATTAAGGAAACAAGTCACACAGTGAGCTCAAAGTATACTCCAAACAAACAGGGGCTGAGTAAATGAATGATCAATTTCCAAAATACAAAATAAGATAGAATATAAATGTTAAATCAAAGGTTTCAATAATTTTCAGTATCAGCGTAGACAATGCAAAAACGTTTGTGTTTTAGAATCTGAAAGGTACAAACAAATGATTCCATATAATTCTTCACTCTGCTACTGGGGATACCAAATCCCCCACCCCAAGCTGAACCTGCTTGCTCAAGGTCACTAAAATAGAAGATGGCAAAAAGAGAATCATACCTAGTTGTCCTCAATACCTGCCCTTGATTCTTTCCATCACATCCACCAAACCCAACACGGTTAATCCTATACAGGCTAAGGATTAAATTGCTCTTCATTTTTTCCTGGTTAATTTAATGTTCCTTGAATCAAAGTATAAATACCTCTTCTCTGGCTCAGGTCTTGGCTCTACGTGTCCCTGGATTATTTCTGATGACAAAATACATTTCAAAATTTTTTCCTTGACAATGATCTTAAATGTGAAGATATTGCCCAAACATCTAATTTCACCAATAATCTACTCTGGATCCTTTCTGTCACACACGCTCCTCACAAATAAGCATTAAATGCAGAGGTTGATTGGATTCAAAGCTTGGCTCAACCCTTTCTTAGTTATGGGAATTTAGGCTGGTTACTTAATTTCTCAGTGCCTCAGTCTCCTTGTCTATAAAATGGGGTTACCTCATAGTGTTATGAGTGTTACATTAGACAACACATGTAACATTTTAAAACAATGCCCATAAGAAGCATTTGTTCTGAGGTCAGGAGTTCAAGACCAGCCTGGCCAACATGGTGAAACCCCATCTCTATTAAAAATACAAAAAATTAGCTGGGCATGGTGGTGGGGACCTGTAATCCCAGCTACTCAGGAAACTGAGGCAGGAGAATCACTTGAACCCGGAAGGCAGAGGTTGCAGTAAGCTGAGATCACGCCATTGCACTGCAGCCTGGGCAACAAGAGCAAAACTCCATCTCAAAAAAAAAAAAAAAAAAAAAAGAAGCAGCATTTGTTATTAGTTTTTAATCCTTAGCCTATCTATACCACTTTTGGCATAGTAAATCTCATATTCTTGCCCCATGCTGTATAAACTTTATTTCTTTTCATTTGTCCTGTACTTGCCTTGTGAAACTTCAAGGAGAATTTATAAAACAATGATGATGATGATGATAATGATAACAGATAACATTTTTGCCTGTATTATGTTCCAGGCACTGCTATAAACACTTTACATTCATTATCAACAGCCTTAGGAAGCAAATATTCTTATTATCTCCAAATCACAGATGTGACCTAGAAAGGTTAAGTAACTTGTCCAAGGTCATACAGCTATAATTGGTCAAACTCTTAAGTTCATGCTCTTAATCACTGCAATTTAGTGTTACTGTATTTGGTCAGCAATTCCTTATCATTTTATTTATCTCATTTATAATATTATAGGTATAACTCATGTCCTCTATCATACTCCATTTTTCCAGAACAGTCTGAGTCAGTCATTATTCCTATCCTCAAGGACCTTGCATTTCAGACAAGGAAACAAAATAAATGTGGATATGAAAAGCATATCCACATAACAAAAACAAACTTGTTCTAACCCATCCAACTCCATCATGCTTGCTTATTTCATTCTTCCTCGAAGCTTCTCTCTACCCAGCAACAATAGTTTTTGAGAGTGTATCTAATCATAGCACTAAAACACTATTTAAAGATATTGGGCAAAGTAAAATAATTTTTCAATAAAATTCAATTAGCTCATGAGTTCAAATAGGAAACACACACTACTGTCTTTCAGGAGGAGGGGAGAGGCCTGAGGAGGTTCCATAGCAGAGCTTTTGTGAAATTAGATTCTGGATTTCTGTAAAAGAAAATGTTTTATAACAGAGACAATGAACAAGAAACGTGGGGAATTACCTATATGCTGTCTGAGTGCTACTAACAAAGGCAGGTAATGGTGTGGGTGAGACACCGCTAACTGTCAGGGTATCTTGTTGAGGGTCACTGCTGCCGGAGTGTCAAGGTCAGGATAAGACAGTAGAACAAAGCAGCAGCAAGGAACGCCTGCCTCCCTGGCTGATCCGCTGACGATTAGCAGCGTAGGGGATGTGAGCAATGATAATATCACAGTCTCACATGCGTTGAGCACTTTATAGTTTATAAAGCACTTTCATAGTCTTTATCTCATTATATTTTTAAAGAATTTCTTATGGAAAATTCAGTAATAACCAAACCTGCCGAGGAACGCTTCACTTTTCAGGGATACATTTTCATGATTTGAGAAAAGCTATCTATTTTGAGTTGGGTAACCACATGAGCACAGATTTAGAAACTGGAATTCAATGAAGGAGAAAGAAGACTCTAGGGTTAACTAGAGGGATAGTACAGCTCATCCCAGACAGTGCCAGAAATTATACAGGGAATCTGCAAAATCCTAAACATTCTCATTAATGCATCCAAATCTAGAAAGACACAAACTTTATATAGGCATTCTTCTCTTCTCCTTCTTCTGACTGAGTAATGGATTAAGTAACCACTGGGAAAAGCAAATGAAACACAGAAAACTAACAATTGGGTACACCCTCTAATGGGCATGAAAATTCCATGACGACCCAGTGAATTAGAGAAATGATCCAAAGCCCAAAAGTAAACCCTAATGAAGGTTTAACAGAATATCAGATGAGAGAATTAAGTCTGGCTATTCTAATAAAGATCACATCCCTTCTCAGTAGAACTATTCTCCTCCCTACCCCATTTTCTCAAGCTACAGAACATGGACAAAACATGAAATACTTACTTCTCGAACTGCAACTTTGAGGGTAAAAGAAGCTCATATTATGAGAGGTGGGAAGATAATTCAGAAGCCATTCACACTGTATATTTCAGAGTTACTCAAACATGATCAGAGAGAAAACAAACAGCACAGCAAAAAATTCAGACCAACAACAAAACCAGGAAAAGGAGGACAGAAGCACATCATGCAAAAGACACAAAAAGGACCCAACAACTAAAGGAACACCAGAAAAAAAAAAAATCCAAATATCTTTATGCCATAAAACAACTTAATAAGAACAAGACTTTAATAAAAGAGGGGCTCAGCTGAATACAATTTAATTGAATAAGAGTCTGCCTCTTGCATGAGAGGGTAAGCCTACTACCTCCTATCTCTTCCACTGATACAAATAAACACTGTACAAAATACAAGGATGCTGAGGACGGGGAAAAGCAAAACAAAAGCCAGTGGCTTATGGAGAAGCTACCCACCAAGAGGTGAATTTCTGGGTTTATTGTTCTTTTTTTAATGTGGCTTTTCCCCAAATGCAGGCCCCAATCACAGTCGTCTGACACAGGAGTACTGTGGAAATCTAAAACTCTACTTTCTATTTCTATTTCAAATTTCTCAGCTGAAGAGCTGTGAAAAACAGCCCTTAAGGACTGGAAGGTGTGGAGGGAATCCCAGAGTGAGAGAGTTGGAGAAGGGGATACTCTAATTCTATATATGAAACTACACAAGTTCCCAGCTCATCTCTGAGCTGTGCATTTGGATGTGCGGGACATATCCAAAGCAGCTTAGCAAGGGCTCTGAGAATGGAATGAGGATTGTAAACCACCATCCAGGTTTCATACTAACTCTTGAGTGTACAGGCACAGACAGATCAAGAGGAGGATGTCAAAGGCTTTGAAAACTGAACCAAGACTGGAACCCGCAAAAGGCAAGACAGAAATGAGGCTAATTCTTCATAAAACAAAAAAGCAAATATTAATATTCTTCACAGGGTTGTAATATAATCCAATATTGAACCACATAATGTTCAAAATGCCCAGGATACAAGCCAAAAATTACTAAATATACAAGTAAGTGTTGGTCACATTTGTGTAAAAACAAAATCCACATATATGGCTCAGATGTTGGAATTAGCAAATAAAGGCATGAAACCACCTATTACAGCTGCATAGTCCATGAGATAAAGCTGAGCTTGCTTTAAATTAGTAGAAAAGCAGAAGCTCTCAGGAAAGATACAAAAACTATAAAAAACTTAGAAATTTTAGATCTGAAAAATGCAGCATGTGAAGCAAAAAATTCACTAGAGGCCAGGTGCAGTGGCTCATGCTTGTAATCCCAACACTTTGAGAGGCCAAAGTGGGATGATCACTTGAGCCCAGGAGTTTGAGACCATTCTGGACAACAGAGCAAGACTGCATCACTGCAAAAAGAAAAAAAAAATTAGCTGGACATAGTGGCACATGCTTGTAGACCCAGCTACTAGGGAGGCAGGAGGATCCTTGAGCCCAAGAGTTCAAGGCTACAGTTAGCTGCGATTGCATCACTGCTCTCCAGCCTGGGTGACAGGAGACCCATTCTCAACAACAACAGAAAGACAGAAAGACACAAATATAAAGAGAAAAAAGAAAGATTGATTCACTAGATTGTCTCAATAACAGAATGAAAATAATAGAGGAAAGATTTAGTGAACTTGAAGATACAAAACAATAAAGTATCCAACCTGGAAAATAGGGAAAAAATGATAATGAACAGAGCCTCAAGGACCTGTGGAACAATATGAAAAGATCTAACATATATGTATGTGGAGTAATATAAGGAGAAGAAGAAGAGATTATGAAGGAAAAGTAAAGAAATACTGTGCAAAAACTCACCAAATCTACTGCAAAATTTTTTCATATATCCAAGAAGCTCAGTCAATTACAAATACGATAAACACAAAAATCCAACACACACACAATTTAATGGATTTAAAAAGAAGACCTAAAGAAACAAAGACCAAAACAATATGGTTCAGAACTAAAAAGCAATTTGGAAAGATCAAAGAGCAGAGGGGTCACACTAAAAATCAAATTACTGACAGAGCAACAGTTTGACGTAATCACAGTGAATGCATATGAAAAATAAAATAAAATAATTAGATCATTTAAGACTCATAGGAAATAAAGACAGTAACATTTGTATGTGTACAATTAATATGACAGAAAATATATTCAAACATATACTTAAAAAAGTCCCTAAAATGAAGAAAAAAATATAGTTCAAAAGAGCTTAGCAAGTTAAAAAACTGATACAAAGAATGAAGAACAATTAGACAAATCTTAATTAAGTTACTAAAATTCAAGGGAATAAAAATCTCTACACAAGTGGATGGAAGAAAAAAGAATCTACTACAAGGAAGAAAAGTCAGTCTGACCTCATACTTATCCAGAATTCACATTCAATACAAGGAAACAATGAAGAAATATTTCTCTATACATGTAAATCGTATATAGCCTAAAACTATTATACCCAACTAAAATGTCATTCAAATATAACAAGCATGGAACTTGAGAAAATCAGGACTCATGAGCCCTTTCTGAAAAAGATAGAAGAAAGCCCAGCCAATTAGGGTTGGAGTAAGAACTCAGGAATGGAGAGCTATCATCCAAAGAACTTCCACTGAGATCTGAGTTCACTTAAATATGGAGCCAATACTAAACAACTATGGAAAGCATTGTTATAGAGGAGAATGCAACTGTCATTTACAATATAATGATAACAATGTAACTAACAAAAATTGAGAGGTAGGGGAATGGTAGGGAAAGTTGTGATCTTCATCCTTCACAGCAGAAAAGCAGTGACTGATCCTGACTAAAATTGACATATATGATTTTCTAAAAAAACTGCTCCAATATCAAAACACATATACTCTCTTTTTCTACCATTACAGTGATTGTTGATCTAATTTTTATAAAAAGTAGGGGTGTTCCATCATTCTTTTTTTTTTGCCCCGATACATAGCAAAGAAGCTCTCACAAGAATAAAATATGTAATCTTTACCTTAGTGGTACTATATTCTAACTAAACAAAATAACTAACTGACTAGAAAGAACATAGACACATTTGGGTTTTACCCAAATCAAGTTCTACTTGACTTTTCCAAGACACACACAGATGCATATAATATCCACTTTTAATGCCTGGCCATGCATTACCAGTCTACAGAAATCATTGTATTCTTATTGACCTGCTCACTTTAAAAACATCCCAGTTGGTTTTCAAATGAATATGCACAGATTGTGCCTCAGGCCCATTATAACCAGATGATCCATATCTAATTTTATGGTAAAAACACCATTTTTGCAACTCATTTATTTAATTCTTCCAATTTATACGCAGCAAGTTTAGATGGGATTAACTAAATGGAGGAAATATGGGCAAATATATTTCTCTTCCTGATGTATTTTAAGATCTTCATAAAAGACTTGTTTAATAACTTATTCCAATATTTGAAACTGGTGATCCTGAAACAGTTTAGGATATACTATGAATGACTCAGATATTATTAAGATGGAATGGTTGGGATACCTGGGATACCAAGTGATGATGACAAATACCTTCAAATATCTTCAAACGTTTAGAAATGTATATCCTGCTGTGTTTAAAAAAAAATTAAACTCTGGTTTGTCTAAAAAAAGGTAGTACGTAAAAATCCATAAAAGAAAATAAAGATATTTGAAGACAATAAAACCATGACAACAATAAAAGTTCTTGAATGTTTCCTATATGGCAGGTACTCTGGTATGAACTCTACATGGATCATTTGACCTCATCCTGTAATACCCCCATTAGTTAGTGCCCTTTTCATTCACCTGATCCAGGGATACTGGATGGGGAACATACTGGAGGACACAGGAGACTACCTCCACCTCCCTGCTTCTGGAGAGGGAACTACATGTCACCTCAACCCTATGTCCCATTTCAGAACATTTCTGGACAGAATTTAGGCACTGTTACTTTATGCCCACATGTGTATTTCTTTGGAGAGTGCCATCAGGGAACCCTGTCACACATATTGGGTATATAATAGTACAAGTTATATGGAGATACGGCAAAGTTTAGGAAAGTTACACACAAGCAATGAACAGATTAGATATCATACTATTTTAAAATAATAATAAAGGCAACATGATTTTAACAAACTCTGAATCAAATTGTTGGTGTCTGGTGGTTACAATGATTCCTTAGCATCTATAATGTGATATTAGTAAGTATAAAAGTCAGTCAAATATCAGTTTTTAAACTTTAAAGCCATTGGTTTTCAAGGTGTAAATACCCTAAATATTTACACAAAATTCAACAAAAGGAATCCAAGGTTGCACAGTTTTTAGATCTAATGGTACATCCTAGCCCAAAAGACTACCTCTTTCCATGAAGCCAGATAAAAAAGTTTTGGTCTAGAAAGTAAACATGTGGAGATATTTACATTTGGGAACAGGGATATCTTATATACAATCTATGTAGCACTGTCATAGAATTCCTCACTAAAAATTTTTCCCTAAGTGAGAGGATGCTCACCCCATGTATAGGTATATATGCAAGCCTACAGGAAAAAAAAAAAAAATAAGTGGTTAGTCCTTGATATGGTGTGGCTCTGTGTCCCCACCTAAATCTCATCTTGAATTGTAATCCCCACATGTTGAAAGAGGGACCTGGTGGGTGGTGATTGGATCATGGTGGCAGGTTCCTCCATGCTGTTCTCGTGATAGTGAGTTCTCACGAGAGTTCATGGCTTTAGAAGTTTTTGGCAGTTCCCCCTTTGCTCTCTCTCCCTGCCACGTAAGTTGTGCCTTGCTTCTCCTTTGCCTTCCACCATGACTGTAAGTTTCCTGAGGCCTCCCCAGCCATGTGGAACTGTGAGTCAATTAAACCTCCTTTCTTTATAAATTACCCAGACTCGGGTAGCATCTTTATAGCAATGTGAGAACAGACTAATATGGGCCTCCAGACCAGCTTTTCCAATGTATATTCTGGGGAATAGGCCTGCTCTGACAAAGGGTTCCTTGACTGAGTCTGTTTGGAAAATGCTGAGATATTATTATAGAAGCTCAAAGCCCTCATGTTAATGTATCTTGTTAATGCATAAAAGGTAAACTGAATTTAATACATTTCCCAAACCTTTGTGATGTGGGAAGTCATTCATGGGTACATATAAAAACATCTGACACCACCCGGGTCACTGTTTCTCCTCACAGACCATGGATCTCAGGTTCTATTGAAGAGCTGTAGAACTATCTAGAAACAAAGCAGCTCTTGAATGAGAACTGTGAGAGCAATGCCCCATACAAGACCCACATGGCACCAAGTCCATTGAGGAGGATTTAAATTTAGTTTACCAATGTGTCCATATATCAATAGATTATAACCTTCTTCCCCCAGAGAAGGCAACCTGGCCAAAAATCCAAGGTGAATGGTGGGATGGGGGCATCTCTGTGATTATCATTCAAGATTCCTGAGACCTTTACCTTTCATGAAGTCAGGTGGGAATAACGGTATGCTATCCTCCAGGAGAAGTACCATGGAAGACCAACAATCCCTCCCTATTCCTTTATGGATCTCTCACAGTGGGATAGTGGAGAGGGATGTAGCCCATAAACATTTTAGCTTTTCTTACTGGGTGACTGCACACATAAATCAGGGCCCCTTCTTTCTCCCTGAATCAAGGTTCACTCTTTCATTCCCTAAGACTGGACTCCAATTGTGGTATACTTTGAGTCTGCTTCTCTTCCTTGGTCACAAGTATATGGAATTAATTAGCAAGAAGGCAAGTGGGAAGTAATTCAGATCTTTGGAACTACATATGTAAAGATGCCAAACTATCAGTGAGACGGAGAAAGATAATAAAAGTCTTGGGGTAAAAGCAGCTTCTTATAATGGCACTTAGATCTTCCTTGTTTTTAGGTTCTGTAACAGCCACATAATCATGTATATATCCACAGCCAGGCAATGTCCAGGCCTGTTTTCTGTCACTGAACCTACATTTCTGGCCAAAATGAGATCATAGTTTGAGTTATAGGAAAACAATAAACAAGATGGATGCGACTGAAAGAGAAAATGCAGATTTAATTATTTGCCATAGGGAGTGTTCCTCTGTTACCAATCAAAGGACTGGAAAGTTGAAAAGTTTTGTTTCAATGAAAAAGCATGGATTATTTTTTTTAGCATGGAAATTTTATAAGGTAGGAATTCCTTTTTTCCAAGACATGGTCTCATTCTGCTGCCCAGGCTGCAGTGCAGTGGCATGATCTTGGCTTACTGCAACCTCCACCTCCCAGGCTCAAGGGATCCTCCCATCTCAGCCTCCCAAGTAGCTGGGATTACAGGTGCATGCCACCACACCCAGCTAATTTCCGTACTTTTTGTAGAAATGGGGTTTTGCTATGTTGCTCAGGCTGGCCTCGAACTCCTGAGTTCATGCAGTTCACCCACCTCGGCCTTTCAAAGTGCTGGGATTAGAGGCATGAGTCGCCTAGTCAAGCTAGGAACTCTTGATTACATATGGATCTGTAGTAAAATTGTTCAAGAGGTCACTTTAGATTTGGCCTGGGTAGCCTAGGGTTTAGCATTTAGGCAAAGGAGAGGGGGAAAGAGATAGCTATTCTCTGTGATTATTTCTATTGTGCACTTATCAAATCAATAAAAATAATAATTGTTATTGATGGTGGCCTTCCCGCTGATTAAACGGGCCAATTTAATTGCTTCTGTGAAGTCACACAGCTCTTAAGTGTATATCATGGCGTCAGTAAAGAGCACTCAATTGCCCCCAGCTTTGTGGACAGGATATGCATGGCATTGATTTAATTAGAGCTCTTAGATTGCAACCTGCACTCCTTCCTGAGCCCCTCTCAGCTGGAGACTTCCTCTGTTCTTTTTAAATGCTGCCCTGAGCTGGAACAAAGCAAGGTGCCCAGCAAGAAGCATTGGATTGCATCACAGAGAGGATTAAAATGCCCATTATGAGGTAAGATTCGAGTCAAAGCAGAAGGAAAAGAAGACAGGCTGTAAAAGAAAATGGGCTGCAGGCAGTAAAATATTGATTGAAAGAACTGAAAACACCATGGCATCCACACTCCTGCACTGCCCTGCACGCCCTGAGGTCTGCCAATCTCCTGACTTCATAATCTACTCTCCACAGCTAATAATGCTTCAGCCACTCTGGTCTTCCTCCTGGCTTTCCAACACAAGACACTGATTCCTGACTTGGGTCTTTACAGTTGCCTTTCCTCTAGCTGAACCCTATGCTCTATACACCAGCTCCCAGCCATCTTCATCATTTAGGTCTCAGCTCAAATGCCCTGTCTTCAGGGAAGCCTTTGTTGGCATCCTAGTGAAAATAGCTCCCCTCCCCAACTGGACACTTTCCATTGTGTTGCTCTCATGCATTTTCTTTGAGGCACCAGTCAATGTTAGAAAGTGCATGGTTTATTTCTTTACTTGTCTATTGTCTGACTAATTAAAATATTAACTCCACAAGAGTAGGGACTGTGGGCCATCTTCACTGCTGTATTGATATCCAGTGTTCAGAACAGGGTGTGCACGGAGTAGATGCTTTGTAAATACTGATGGGGAACAAAAAGGGGAGTGGCTTGAGAGAATGAGAAAAGGTGAGTGGCTTGAGTGAATGAGAAATTTACTAACATTCATCTCAAGATCTCTGCTTCCTACCTATACCACATGGTGTTACTAGGTAATGTTAAAAACAGGTATTGGGCCAGGCGCGGTGGCTCACACCTGTAATCCCAGCACTTTGGGAGGCCAAGGTGGCTGGATCACGAGGTCAGGAGATCGAGACCATCCTGGCCAACACGGTGAAACCCCGTCTCTACTAAAAAAAATACAAAAAAATTAGCCAGGCGTGGTGGCGGGCACTTGTAGTCCCAGCTACTCAGGAGGCTGAGGCAGGAGAATGGCGTGAACCCAGGAGGTGGAGCTTGCAGTGAGATGAGATCCCGCCACTGCACTCCAGCCTGGGCAACAGAGTAAGACTCTGTCTCGAAAAAAAATAAAAAAAACAGGTATCAGACAACACAACATCTAGTCCTAGCCCTGTTACTTACTAGCCATGTAATCTTGAGGAACTTAACCTCTCTGAACCAATTTCCACCTTTATAAGCAGGTTTATGAAAAGGCTTAATCTCATGGGACTGTTGGAATTTTAAAATGCATCAAAGGGCTTAGAATAACTCAGCCAGTAGTAAATGCTTAAGTAGTGTTGCTATTATTGTTGTTACTGCTATGATTAAATTTACTATATATCATGAAAAGTATCAGGGACCAGAGAACTTTCAAATGGATGCTCTACTTTTTAAAAAATTCCTAATTTAACACAGTTTTTTCATTCAAAACAACTTAGTGTGTATCTATAGACATCCTCTTCCATCTCAATATATCATGTAGTCGGCAAGTTCAATAACTGGGCAACCCCATCTTCTATATGGACCAGCAAATGTGCACAGTCCAGCCTCCTTTCTGGCACAGTCATGAGTGGTCTTTATGAATAATTTTGGAGAAAGCCAAGTTTCCATTGTTGAAAGCTATGGAAGATATTCTTAATTCAAACAGTATTAGGGTGGTGGATGAGGCAAATTGGAGCATGTAAAATTTATTGGACATCATAAAAGGGAAGCAGGGATAGGGCCAGGGAGATGGGGGGTTCGATTACTGCTGAATTGCTGGCATAATAACCTGCAGCACATCACTGTGCGCCACTGGGGCTGGGAAGCACTCTCCCCGGATGATTGCTTTATGTCACCACGGATGCTACTGGCCCATCAACTACGACCCTGGGAGCAGCAAACCCCATCATAAGAAAGGGAGAAATGTAAATTTCAAAATAGATATATAAATATTCGGTGGCCCAGTGTTCCATTAGTCATTTATATTCCTGACTTTGGAATGCAAAAATGTAAATCCAGGGCCCTTCTGCAGTCAGAAGTCACCCAGGGTTCATATAATAATCTCTCTGACAAGGACTAAGCTGTGGCTGGCAATAAAACCTAGGGGGTCAATAAGCTCACTAAACATGCTGGGAGAAAACAAGGGAGAGATACACTCTCAACCTCAAATGGGGGTAGAGAGAGATTGACTGACATGTCAAACCCATCCCACCTAGTCAGAGATTTCCCTGATGCAATGGGGGCGTAAGGACAGAGCTGATTTACTCACTGACAAGCCTACATCCCTGTAAGCAGAATGCTCCAGAGCTCATTCTCGAGGTTCTGAAGGGCATGGCATTTTTTTCTGATTTACTACCATTTTATCGCTGCAAGAAATGGACACAGCGCAGATGCCCATAGTTCTAAATGAAGGTAAGTGATGTCTTTGATGCAAGCTCTTCTAATGTTCTCCTTAAAAAGGAAATCATTAAGAGTTACATCAGTTCGAGTCTGATCTAATATATTAGGGGTGAGGGAAGTGAAAGGAGAGAGATGTAAATACCATAAAGCCAAAGAAATGGAAATCGCTCCAGTACAGCCCCATGGAGGGCAAGTGCAGAAGCACCCACTAGCCCTGTCATTCCTGAATGTGGGAGAGAAGCAGGACATCCAGGAATGAGAAACAGGAGGAGATGATCTACCTCAACCTGCTTAAGACAGAGAGGAAACTAAGGCACAGAGGACTATGTGTCAAGATCACACAGCTGATTAGAAGCAGATTTGGCCCAGACCTGAACCTACTAATTGACTCCCAGGGTTAGGGGTTGGGTTAGCATTAACTTTGGCCTTCACACCAGGTTATATTTGTTACAATTCCTCTCCTCTTCATTTCTGTTCCATAGGGAATTTGGCACTCTAGCATATACTGACACAAAGCCCACCCCTCAAGTTTAGGAATTAGAGAAGTGATTGACAGCCTATATGTGGCTGAGGTAGAAGATACATTTTAGGAGGTATACAGAACAAATATATGTAAATCATTTTAATAGCAATATGCAATATTATGTAACCTAGGGACTTCATGAACATTAATTAGAACAAAATAAGATAAGTATTTAAGACATTTTAAAAGTGAACTGATTGCAAGAAAAACACCGAGTAAATAATAATACAGGGGTCAATAGACTGGGTACCATTCTAGAAATATCCTCAACATGTTTTCCAAGTCGGTTGTGTCAAATGAGACATTTCACACAAAAATGGTGATTTTACTCACAAGATTGACAGCTGTAGATGGAATCCACATCTTCATTCCAGAATATTATGTTTACAATGGAATATTATTCGGCCATCAAAAAGAATGTATTTCTGAAACATGCTTCCACATGGATAAACTTTGTTTTCAAGGTTTATGTCTATAAGCTAGACATAAAAGGACAGATATTGCATGATTCCACTTACATGAAGCAGATAGGCAAATTCATAGAGGCAGAAATAGAATAGAGGTTACCAGGGCTGGAAAGTGGAGAAAGAGGGGGTTATTGCTTAATAATTACAGAGTTTCTATTGGAGTGATAAAAAGGGGTTTGTAAATAAATAGTTGTGATGGTCGTACAATACTTTGAATATCATTAATGCCACTGAATTGTATGCTTACAAGTTTAAATGGTAAGTTTTTTACATATATTTTTACCACAATTTTAAAAGTTATAGTGTAATATGTCAAAAATCATTGAATTATATAATTTAAATGGGTAAGTGATATAGTACGTGAATTATACCTCAAAATAGCTGTTTAAAAAAATATGTGCATAAAGTTAAGGATATTCTTGCCAAGAAAGGAAGTTGCATATGGTGACCTGTGGAAATTCATCTCAACTATGGGAATGCCATTCTTTATCATGGCATCTGGTCTATCATGCCCCAAAGAGTCCCTATAGAAGGAGGCATGACTATCTTGGGTCTATCTAATGGAGGTTAGTTACAATTTGAATTTATCAGCACTCTTGATAATGTGTCCCTCCTGTATCATTTTCCCATAAGAGCTATCTGGGAAACTCCAGCCTGTATTAATTGGATCATCACCCAGAGATTGAATGTTCTCCGGAATCAAAACAAACTCATCTCCTGTTAGAAGTCTAGTTTTTAAATTCTAACCTGTGAATTTTTGAAATTAAGTTTCAAATTGTCATCCATTCAATTTATGTAAATCTACTAGGGCATTTCTCAAAACTCATCAAAAATGCCACTTTGTAATAAATATAAAATAGTAATAATCTACTTAACCCAAGGTCTAATATACTGAGTTATAAATAAAGAGGCAAGATAACCTAGTGTCATGGACATGGAATTTAGTAGACAGACCTAAGCTGAAGCCCCAGCTGTTCTACCTCCTCACTTTTCTTACTTCCCTGTACTTAGTTTCCTATTCAAAAAATTGAGATAATGACTCTTTCCTCAAAGAGGTATTGTGAGAACTAAAATAGATAATATGATGAAGAGTACAATATTACTGCATATAGCAAATGTTCTATAAATAGTAGTTAAATATGTATTCATAAACACAAAAAAGCAACACAGGATCTAGAGAAAGAAGAGTTGGCAAATAAGAAATTATCAGTCTTCCTCTAGCAGCTAACAGGTAATCCTGTCTTTGCAAAGGAGTATTCTATGGAGAAGCAGGTGTAAATCTCCAGATTCTAACATTATAGGATGAAATGGCCTAGGAACATATCCAATTACCTTTATTACAAAAAGATGATTATTATTATACTACTAATACTAGTGTGAATATTTATTGTGTACTTATTATATGCCAAGCATTTTCATACACATTTTTTTATTATCCTGGTTAATCCTCCCAACAACTCTATGAGGTAAGTGCTCTTAGTATCTCATTTTCTAGATCAGTTAATCAAGGCTTAAAAAGGGTAAATAACTGGTCTGAGATCATGTAGAGATTAAGGGTGATGGCCAGGATTCCAAACACAGGCTATTTGACTTGTAACTTTAACAGCTATGCCATCATCCATTCTCACTTAGAAATCTTGCAGATGATTAATTTACTTTGCCAGTTAGCCTAATACCAAGACAGAAGGTACCTAGAATGCAAATGTAAACAGTTTGGTGGTTTCCTGAACATCATCCCTCACGCAAATGGAAATAACATGTTAGTCTTTTGGTTTGTAAATTAGTTTCTTAGACATGAACTAATAAGGTCATTTTTAACACGTGAATGACTAGTAATAACATCAAACCAACACACATGGAAAGCTGAAGATCCGACTCTTCCCCAACAATAACCAATGTACAGTCACCTTGGGACTCAGCCCATAAGGACCTGATGGGTCTTCTGTGACCATTCCCCCAGCACTCTCTTAAGTGTAAACACTGGGCTCCATACCAAGCCTCCCCTGTGCTTGTTACAGACATCCAAAACTTCCTGACCATGTGGAAAGTGAGGAGCACTTCCTGAGAATGGTCCTACTATTGGAGAAGGGCACAGGTCCCTGTGTGCTCCCAGGACAGAGAAGGCAGAATTTGGCTGCACTGAGTGTGAACACATGAAAAGAAGCAACTCTAATAACCAGGGCTCAATAGTGCTTGATGAGAACCACTGAGCCCTATATTGATTGTGAAGCGCCTATAGCTGCTGATGCTTGACAGATGACACTCAACTTTCAGCCTGGGTGGAAGAGCAATAATAAAAACATTGCCCTCAAAGAAAGAACTCCAAACCGTTATTCAACCGTTCCTTTGGAAATGTAAGGTTTCTCCTTAGAAACATGAATAATGTACAGAGAACAGCTAAAAGATGAGGAAAGACATAAATTGGATTGGATCAACAATTTCCTGCTTCTGCCTCCTGCTGTTCACACACTCAGTCACACAGAGTGCCCCTGTGCAGGCCCCAGAGGTCATGGGATCAAATATAAGTTTCGAAAGTTGAAGAGGGAGAATCCACTTCAAATGACTTAGAGGATAACTGTCACTGGAATTAATATGGTTGGAATGTTTAAAATTGCCACAGGTTCCTTCACTTTTGAAAGGTGTCAGGCCCCTGTCTTGAACACTGCATGTCTGTCTGTGATACCTCAGTGAAAGGTTGCATTATCACAGACAGTTTCAGGCTAAGGAAAGCTTATTTAATTTACTGAACTGCACATAGAAATTGGCAAAGATGAGTCCAAAAGGTTAAGCATGGGGCATGATTCTTACCTCTCTTCATTTCCCATAGTACTATAATGTCCCATTAAATTTTCCTTTCACAAAGGTGCCTGAAAATATGTTTTACATTTCTCCATGCGTACCTTTCTGTTTAGTACTCAGGACTCCTCTCCCAAAGAATTAAAACAGATGAGAGATGAGACATAGAAATCTGCTCCTCTCCTATGGGATAAAGTTGGAATTTAAGAGAGCAAAATCTGAAGTGCTAAATTGGGCAAACAGCATGAGAAGCAGTTGAGCTGACTGAAATACTTGTAGTGGACATGCCTTCAACTAAAATGACCATGCCACTTGCAAATGGAAAACACATTATTTCAATCTGCTTCCTCTTTTTGTTTGTTTGTTTTTTGTTTTTTTAGACAGAGTCTTGCTCTGTCACCCAGGTTGGAGTATAGTGGTACAATCTCAGCTCACTGCAACCTCTGCCTTCTGGGTTCAAGCAATTCTCATGCTTCAGCCTCCCAAGTAAGTGGGACTACAGGCATGTACCACCATGCCTGGCTAATTTTTTGCATTTTTAGTACAGACAGGGTTTTGCTATGTTGGCCAGGCTGGTCTTGAACTCCTGGCCTCAAGTGATCTGCTGGTCTTGGCCTCCCAAAGTGTTGGGATTACAGGTATGAGCCATCATGCCTGGCCTCAACCTGCTTCCTTTCAACATTAAAGGTAAATGAACATATTACTGCTAAAAGGAGGAATAAAAGTAAATGAACTCAGATTCTCAGGTTTCCCTTAGAGTCAATGGAACCCTTCCAAACGGCAGTAGTTCCAAGGTTTAGCTCTTGCAAGATTACCTACGAATGAGTTATGATGACAGCAAATCCATCATTATTATGAAGGCAGAGTTTTAGATGGTTGAATAGAGCTTTCCATTCTTTTTTAACCTGTAGCAGAAGACACCAGAGTTGACAGAGGTTTTGCCACTATAACATAGAAGGGCCTCTGAGTTACACTTTTATCCCTCTCAGGGTCACCTATCACCAAAATCAATTTATTTCTTTGTTTCAATATTTATGCATGTTCAACATTTTACCCCTACATATTATTCTTGCTCCTACATAGCATTCTTCCACCTGAGCCTATTCGTGCTTTCTACATAGCAAGCACTACACAAGATGGTAGGGATCCAAGAATGAACAAGCTCCCATCCCTGCCTGGGCTTATAGTCCAATGGGACAAAACACTGTAAATATGTGAGATGAGTTATGTAGAAGCTTAAGCAATGTGCTATGGAAGAATATCTTATTGAGTCTAAAAGGCAAAAAAGATAAAGCAACCATCGTGCAAGCTTGGAAACAATGCCTCAGTAGAATCATCACCAAATTAAAATAGCACATCAACTCCATTTTTTTCTATTTTGATTTTTCTTTGAATTTCATATTGCTGTAAACTGATAAACATTTTTTGCAAAAGCATAAGAAAGAGAGAGAATGAGATAAATTGATGATCTTTAAAAAAAAAATTGTTGGAAATTCCTTTTGTGGTCCCAGATTATAATAAAGCACATTGAAACACTTCATCAGAAACAAGTTTGCCTTGTAATCAACTTTCTAGAGATGAAAAGGTGACCCAAGAGGTATCTTCCAAAGTAAAGATCAGTCATTTAATGTTTGGAACGTATCCTTCTGAAGATAGCATTTGAATTTTTTTTCAATTTGAAAATGAGATTATAAACAACTACAAAGAAGACTTTCCCCAAAATGCTAATGTTAACAACATTGCAAAGTTCTATGAAAATGATTCTATTTCCTTATGAGAAAAATTATGTTAGGGCATACAACATGTATATTCTGTAAAGAAAATGGTTAGCAAGGGCTTAAGAAAGGGCAAATGGCTGGCAACAATCAGGCACAGCAGCAATCAGGCACAGGCCAGAGCCAGCTGTGGAAACAGAGTGTCACAAGTCACCCTGGCCAGCATGACTTCCCCTGGTAAACTTGCTGGAAAGCATGAATTTGTCAAGAGGGTTCACTTTGGGGAAAAAAACAGGGACCAGCAGAACCTCAGAACTAAAGGCCATGGATTTGGAAGCTTGAGAAAGAATCTGTAACGGAAGAAGTTAGTGCCCGTTCTCCAAGCCTAGGGCCAAGTAAGTTGCAGAGGAAAGATGTGGAATAACCCAAGACCAATCAGAGAAGATGCAGGTGCCGAACACATATATGCCAGAGAGTTATTTGAGATCAGTTACCTTAATCTTTCACTTGACAGAAGATGAGGCTGAGACCCAGAAATGGGAAAAGACTTGTAAACGTCACACAGTGCCAGAGCCAGAACCTAAACCTGAATGCCAAGTGACTGTACTTTCCATCACCCCACTTTGTTCTTTTCACTGAGAATCATTCAGAAAATAAAGCATGCTGATGAGAAGCAGATGCATGAGTGGAGCAGGTTGGGAGCATGAGGCTAGCATGAGTGAATACTGGTGGTAAAGATTTCAGTCACTGAGAACCCAGGTGATTCCTGATTCTAGATTATAAGCATTTGAAGGCTTTTGGTTTTCTTTAAGAAATGGAGTCTCATGTTGTTGTCCAGGCTGGAGTACAGTGGCATGCACATACCTTGAACTCCTAGGCTCAAGTGATCCTCCCACCTCTGCCTCCTGGATAGTTGGGACTACCAGTGAATACCACCATATCTGACTAATTTATTTTTTATTTTTTTAGAGACAGGGTCTTGCTATGTTGCCCAGGGTGGCCTTGAATTCCTAACCTCAATGATCCTCCCACCTCAGCCTCTCAAGTAGCTGAGATTGCATGAGGCTTGTTTTCTAATTTTATTGCCAACAATTTTGTTCCCCACTAATATTTTTCCTTCTCCAACAACTCCATAAACCTATCAAGATGGCTCAAATGTCATTCTAAATTTGTTTTTTAGTCATAATCCACCTGTTGTGCACATGTGGCTCATCAACATTTTACATTATGGGTTTACATTATGGGTTCATCCTGCAGAAATGTTATCTATCTTTATAAGTATGTGTATAAAAATGTTTTTGCACATATGACTTTCAAAAAATATGTAAAGCAAATATTTAAGGTTCAACTTGCAGACTCATTATTGAAGGTATGTGTGTTGCTTTTCAAGGCTTACGAGAAGTGAGTATAAATAACAATAAACCTAAGTAGAAATGCCTAAAGCTAATTATCTCCTTGATACTATGACCTAAGCACAAGAGTGTAGTCAAAGGCTCTTATTTTTGCATGTCCAGTGTTAATTCACTCTTCATTTCATAACAACCAGGGTGTCATTTTTTTTTTTTTTAAGAACCAGTGCTTTCCACCTTTCTTTTCATATGATTCTGATGGACCTGAGCCCAGTTCCTGGTAGGAGGTGTGGGTCTGACCCAGGTGATTAGTTCAAACATTGAAACACAAGCCGGCTGGGTGCAGTGGCTCACGCCTTTAACCAGCACTTTGGGAGGCCGAGGTGGGTGGATCTCGAGGTCAGGAGATCGAGACCATTCTGGCTAACATGGTGAAATCCCGTCTCTACTAAAAAATGCAAAAAAAAAAAAAAAAAAATTAGCCAGGCGTGGTGGCAGGCGCCTGTAGTCCCAGCTACTCAGGAGACTGAGGCAGGAGAATGGCATGAACCCAGGAGGCAGAGCTTGCAGTGACCTGAGATCACGCCACTGCACTCCAGCCTGGGCGACAAAGTGAGACACTGTCTCAAAAAAAAAAGGCCGGGCGCGGTGGCTCAAGCCTGTAATCCCAGCACTTTGGGAGGCCGAGATGGGCGGATCACGAGGTCAGGAGATCGAGACCATCCTGGCTAACACGGTGAAACCCCGTCTCTACTAAGAAATACAAAAAAAATAGCCGGGCGAGGTGGCGGGCGCCTGTAGTCCCAGCTACTCGGGAGGCTGAGGCCGGAGAATGGCGTGAACTCGGGAGGCGGAGCTTGCAGTGAGCTGAGATCCGGCCACTGCACTCCAGCCTGGGCTACAGAGTGAGACTCCGTCTCAAAAAAAAAAAAAAAAAAAAAAAAAAAAAAAAAAAAAAGGAAGAAGAAGAAAAAAAAGAAAAGAAATGCAAGCCAACCCAGCCAATAAAAGTCAGTCTTCAAATTTTGTCTTGAACTATTGGAAACAGCTCTCTTTCCAGTGGGGTTGCTAAGCTGGCAAGAAGTAATCCATTTGCTGATATTGGCCATCTTATCAAAATTTATTTCTTAAAAATGCTCACTTCAGTGGTACCTATACTCAAATTATAATGATACAGAGAAGATTAGCATGGCCCCTGCACAAGGATGGCATATGAATTTGTGTAGTTCATATATTTAAGAGAAGGAAAAGGGTGCAGAAAACATACTTAATGAATTAATAGCTGAAAACTTTCCAAGTCCTGGGAGAAAGATAGACATCCAGATCCAGGAAGATCAAGGAACTGCAAATAGAGTCACTCCAAACAGGTTTTCTTGGAAGCACATTATACTCAAATTGTCAAAAGTCAAAGACAAAGATTGAATCCTAAAAACAGCAAGAGAAAAGCATCAAGTCACATATAAGGGAACCCTCATTACATTAATAATGGGTTCTCAGCAGAAACCTTATAGGCCAAGAGAGAATGGGATGACATATTCAAAGTACTAAAAGAAAAAAAAATGCCAGCCAAGAATATTATACCTAGCAAAGCTATCCTTTAGAAATTAAGGAGAAATAAAATATTTTTCAGACAAGCTAAAACTAAGTAGATTTATCACCACTAGATTGGCCTTACAAGAAATTCTCAAGGAAGCCTTACATCTGGAAAATAATAATCACCATCATGAAAACATGCAAAAAATGGCTGTAAAACTCGCTGGTAGGGACAATACACAAGGAAGAAAGAGAAAAGAAGCAAGGCAATACACAAAAGAAAAAGAGAAACCTGTCACTACAGAGAATATCCAAGTGCAAAATTAAATAATAAGTGAGGAAGTAAAGAACAAGATATACCAAACAACCAGGAAACAATGAATAAAATGACAAGAGTAAGTCCTCACCTATCAAGAATAACCTTGAATGTAAATGGATTAAATTATCCAGTTAAAAAACATAGACAAGATGGATGGATTTAAAAAGAAAGATCCAATTATATGCTGTCGACAAGAGACTCACCCTCACCTCACATGTAAAGACATCTATAGACTTGAACTGAAGAGATGGAAAGATATATCCCACACTAGGAGAAACCAAAAGCAAGCATAAGTAGCTACACTTATATCACTCAAAGCACACTTCAAGTCAAAGTTCTAAAAAGAGATAAAGAAGGATATTATACAACAAAGGAATCAATTAAGCAAGAGAATATAAGAATTATAAATATATATGCACCCAACACCAGAGCACTGATATATATATATAAAACAAATTATTAGATCTAAAGGGAGAGATAGACCCCAATACAATAATAGCTAAGGGACTTCAACACCTTACTCTCAGCATTGGACAGATCATCTAGAAAGAAAATCAACAAAGAAATGTTGGAATTAAACTGCACCAGAGACCAAATGAACTTAACAGACATTTAAGTAACATTTTACCCAACAGCTACAGAATACACATTCTTATCAGCAGATGCAACATTCTCCAGGATAGACCATATGTTACGCCACAAAACAAGTCTCAACAAATTTTGATCAATCAAAATTATATCAAGCATCTTCTCAGACAACAATAGAATAAAACTAGAAGTCAATAACAAAAGGAATGCTGGAAACTGTACGGATACATGGAAATCAAACAACATACTCCTGAACAACCAATGAGTGAAGGGAAAAATTAAGAATGAAAAGGGGCAAATGATCTGAACAGACATTGCTCAAAAGAAGACATACAAATGGCCAAGAAATATATTTTCAAATACTCAACATCACTAATCATCAAGGAAACATAAATCAAAACACCAGTGAGATATCATCTCACCCCAGTTAGGATGGCCATTATCAAAAAGACAAAAAATAACAAATGTTGGTGAGGACAGTGAAAAAAGGGAACTCTTTACACTGTTGGTGGGAATGTAAATTAGTACAGCCACTATGGAGAACAGTATCAAGGTTCCTTAAAAACTACAAATAAAACTACCATATGATCCAAAAATCCTTCTACTAAGAATGTATATAAAGGAAAGGAAATCATCATATCAAAAAGACATCTGCACTCCCATGTTTATTTGAAGCAGTATTCACAATAGGCAAGATATGGACTAAGCCTAGGTATCCAACAACAGAATAGTAGATAAAGAAAATGTGATATATATACACACAAAGGAATATCACTCAGCCATAAAAATAAATTAAATCCTGTCATTCATGGCAACATGGATAAAACTGGAGGATATTATGTTAAGTGAAATAAGTCAGGAACAGAACTAACTAAACACCACATGTTCTCACTCATATTGTGGAAGCTAAAAAAAGATGATCTCATAGAAATGAAAAGTGGAAGAGATAATACAAGAGGCTGGGAAGGGTAAAACAAAGAGAGGGTTAGGGAGATTTGTTAAAGGATGAAAAATTACAGCCAGATAAGAGGAATAATTTCTCATGTTAAAAAAAACATTGTAGAATGATTACAGTTAACAATAATATATTATATCATTCCAAATAGCTAGAAGAAGGATATTGAATGTTCCCAACATAAAGAAATGAAAAATGTTTGAGATGAGGGATAAGCTAATTACACTGATCTGATCATGCAATACATTATATGTATTGAAACATCAATAGGTATCCCATAAATATGTACAAGTATTATATGCCAAGTAAAAAAAATACATTTAATTTAAAAAGGCTATATGAACTACATAAAAAAGTAGAACTGAGACAAAGTATGCAGATGGAAATTACTGCCAATGTTACTTGAATACCTGGAGATAGCAAAACCCTTATGGGTAGGTGGTAGATTATTCACAAAAAAATGCTGCAAAAATTCCTTTTCCCTCTATATATTCTTCCCTGGGCAATGTAACCTTACCACTCTTCCATCAAGAGGTAGAGTCTTGTTCTCCACCCCTAGTATGTGGACTTGGCCATGTAACATGTTTTGTCCAATGAGTCATTAACAAATGTTATGCAAGTAAATGCCTAAAAGGTACTTGAGCATGGAGTTTTCCTTCTCCTGTTAGGGGAACCTTTCTCCCACCACATAACACGCCCAGGCTAGCTTCCTGGAAGAAGAGAGATCACATGGAAAGCTATTCCAGCCATCTCAGCTGAGCCCCAGACATGTGAGGAAATTTGCAACCATACAGCCCCAACTGAGTCAGTCCAGAGAGGAAGCATCCAGCCAACCCACAGGACTGTGACCTTATATATAGCTAATATTTTAAGCCATTAAATTTTGAGGTGGTTTGTTGCAAAATAAAAGGTAATTAATAAAGTATCAAATTATATATTTTTTCAGCAATTTGAATTGTTTTATCATCTGTAACCAAAATAAAAATAAAAATACCCAATGCTGGCCGGCTGTGGTGGCTCACACCTGTAATCCCAGCACTTTGGGAGGCTGAGGCAGGCGTATTACCTGAGGTCAGGAGTTCGAGACCAGCCTGGCCAACATGATGAAACCCCATCTCTACTAAAAATACAAAAATTAGCTGGGCATGGTGGCGGACACCTGTATTCCCAGCTACTCAGGAGGCTGAGGCAGGAGAATCACTTAAACCTGGGAGCCAGAGGTTGCAGTGAGCTGAGATCATGCCATTGCACTCCAGCCTGGGCAACAAGAGTGAGACTTTGTCTCAAAAAAAAAAAAAAAAAAAAACCCAGTGCCATAGCTAGCATATTTGATACCCAGAACAGGTAATTTTTAATACCCCCTTCCTCCATAAAACAAAATTCTTTTCAGTTATAATCATGTAATTAGTAATTATTATTTTTTCTTCATTTGCTTTTGTTTTGAAATAATTAACAACTAAAAAGAAAATTAAATTTTTAATGTAAAGCTATTATTCAAATATATTTGAGTTATTCATGCATAAACTTAAATTTGCACTTACCAAAGAAAAAATAGTACACTTCATGGTTTGTATTTTATTGTTTTAAATATTAAGTACAAGTAAATGCTCCAAGTAGTCTCACTGAATGACAGAACTAACTCAAGACCTGTTTCTTTATCTCTCAATCATTTTTCTGTGACTGCCTAGTTCAAATATATTGTTCAAACACAGAAATATATGCTACCAAGGTTTCAGAGATACTGACTGTGATGTGATCTCTAATAATTCCAAACCACTATGAATTTATAGCTAAGTTCATGTATGCTAAGGCTTCCTGGAGAGCTACGAGTTCTCCAGATTAACTCCATGTAGAATACAATGTGTCCTAAAAGATAAACTTTTAACTGTGTTAAAATGTAATAAACATTAACAATAATAGTCATTATTTTCAAATACAACAGAACTCCTGGCAATTATTTAGACTGACAGCTTTTTTCCAGAGACGAGTATTTTTATCACTTTAATTGCCTGAATTGCCAGTACATGGTGATAATAGAATATACATAAAATTTTAGTTGGTTTTATTATTGTTTCAAAGTTTTCTACAAACAATGCATCCCCTCATTGTCTGTACCTGGAGTAGACCACTCTCGTCCCCCTGCCCTTGATATGCCACTGTGAATAACACTGGAAATAAGTTTCATTCATGTTGAGAATGATATTCTCCAAAGGACTCCGTCTGAAGCACAACAGAAGTGTTTAATGAATATGTTTGCATGTGGGAGAAAATTTCCAGCAAGATAATTTCAATATTGACCTAAAATTTCCAAGTTTCCTAGAAAGAGAAATGAAGATCATTGATGGCTTTAAGCATTTCAGCACAGTGACCAGGTAGAACTAAGTTTTCATTGGAAGAAAATGCTTAAATAGTCTTCACTGTGATACTCTATTGCAATTTACTGTAAAATCCTTCTAATTCCAGAAAATTATTATGGTTCTCTGGACCAAGACAAGCCAACAAACAATAACTTATTTCCAATTAATTTCCAATTAATCATATACCCTTTAAGGTGAGTTCCCTCTTTCAGGATTCAGGTAAAGCCCCAGATTTTCTTGAGAGAGCTAAAGATATTACACAATGAGTCATAGAATTAGAAGAATGAAACTGATCACATGATGCCATTGATCTATATAAACCTATTCCCATTGAATGTCCATTTGACTTGACTACATATTTTATTCATCTGCTTTATAGCTGGTCGGTTGTATCTTAGTAAATTCAATCCCCTTCAGACTGAAACATATTTTATTCTCTCCAATATGTGCCTTTCTGCTACATTTTATTCCATTTGGTATACTTCCTAATCAATTCTTTTGTGAGCTTCATTTCATTCAGCACAATGTATCCATTGTTAGGATTTATTTCTTTCAGAATGATTTAAATCTATTTTGCTCGATGCTGCTTTAAAGCTACTATATGCACTATCAATTCCCATCCACTGGGCCATGTGGTCTGGTTCATACTCCATCTTCTTGGTTGAGGAAAGATGTACTTTCCTAGCTTGGTCTGATGTGAAATGACGGTTGCTTTTTATCTATCCTGGCAATGGCTGTGGACTGAATAATAAGAATGATATGTAGCCATGTGTAGGAATGTCAGTGTATTACAGGTACCCAAGGTTGAGATGGGTAACAGTGGGCTCCTAATATCCTTAGAATGAAGTCATCCTTCAGAATCTATGCTTCTAAAATTCTAGGTATCATTTCCAACAGAGGAAATGCAACACACAATCATCAAGCACTCTCGTAAATCTTTGCTGACTTAAAGGACAGCGGAAGGTTGCCTTCTTTGGTAGTATTAATTGTAAGTCACTTTTAATTTTGGTTGGCCCCAAACTTTATGTTCTTTCTTAGTCTTCGAAAGTTCATTTTGCACCATAAAATTATTTTATTCTTCATAGAGAAAAAAACAAAAGTCAATGAAAGACATTTGATTTTAATGACCTTTTTAGTGACTTACCTTCTAATTAATAGAAAACTAGAAAAGGTCTGGGGGAAAGCCCAAAGAGGTGAACGAATAAAAGAACAAATCATGTTGCTGGATATGAGCAGATCAGTTAATTTGAAAGGCTGAGTGTAAATAGGGAAAGCCTGGAAGGTTAGTCTAAAAAAGTACATTGAGGTCAAGGTTAAGTGGACCTTAGAAGCCAGGCTAAGGGTTTGTGGCTGTATCCCAAATGCGAGGATGAGGTCCTGAAGGTTTTTGAACAGGGAGTTGACATGATACAAGGACATTGTTCCTATAAAACTGGTCCTAACTTCCTAAAATAAAAGGAACTTGAACTAAACACATGGTGATGGGTCATCATGCCCTGAATGTGACAGTGGAGGAGAACACCTTGTTCAAAAGAAAGGTATTTCCAATAGAGAGAGGGGAGAGAAGAAGAGGTGAAGAGGGAAAATTCTTTTTGGATACCAGGAAAATTAGGCAGAAGTGCATTTAGTGAACATATTTAAAACGTAGCAACATAATATATATTATATAGCAGAACAAATGCCAACATGATCAAACTTATAAAATAAAAAGATTGGTGGAATGGAAGATATGAGACCCCTAGGAGAAAGTGACCGTGCCTAATTGGAGATAACTTTGCATATTTTGGAACACAAATATACGAATACTCTTGATTGGGTTTGCTTTATTTTTAAGAGACTATAGCATTTCAGTATAGTACAGTACAGTACAGTATAGTATAGTATAGTACAGTATAGTATAGTATTTCCACAGATATTGATCCTAATAGGACATGAAATTCCAGAAGGAAGGATGCTACTAAAAGTGAAATTCTGAGTATATAATTATGAAAACTGACAACAAGGAAGGTTGGGGAAGCTTGAGGATGGGGAAGCAGTGAAAGAAACCAAACTAGTATAATTGTATGGGGCACATTCTATGAACTCAGATTTTAAGAAGTCACTTATGAAAACAAGGCTCAAAGGAAGAAAGTAAGTCTACTGTTGGAAAATGGTTTTTAAAAAAAGAAATCCCAAATGACAGAGAAAAGGCAGAATGATTAAAACTAAGCTCTTGTTTTGTCATTATTTTCTCCATCATGAAATTGTATCTTTAGGCTAGACTGATGAGTGAAAAGTAAAAAAGAAAAAAAAAATGAAAGAATGAGGCCCTAGAGAGCTTACAAGACAGGAGAAGCCTGGTCTCTAGACCTATACAAGTAGTATCTTATTTTACGATAGCAACAGTAAAATAATTCTTATAGATCTGATCATGGAAACAATGTTACTAACATTTGAAAAAATAAAGATCAAAAGCAAATTTGGGCAAATTTCATATTTGTGTTGATTTTTTTAAGGAGGAACAAGATTCTAAAAATAATAAGACACTAAAATTGTGAAAAATTATATTAAATATATGATATATGAGCAAGTTGAAAAGATAGTAGCGATTTGTAAGAGCTAGTACACCTTTTTAGCTAGAACGAGTAAGGCCAAATCAATCTCTCTCTCTCTCTCTCTCTCTATCTTCTCCACTCCCTTTCTCTCTGTCTCTCTCTTTCCCTGCCTTCTAGCTCTTTTAGAAATAGTTATTCAGCTAGTAGATCAGTGAGACCATAAACATTATACATTGATTTCAATAAGACATCTAACAAAAATCCCCCATGATATTGCTTTGCAACAAATAAATGAGATGCAGGTCAATTCATAGCAGATCAATTAACTACACCAAAAAAAAAAAAAAAAATGTTGATCCATGAATCAATGTCCTTAAACCTACCCTCAGGACTCTATCCTTGCCTCCAGATTGTTGAATAAAACCCAGAAATCTGTGTTCTAACAATAGGCTAAACGCAAGGACCCATAATATGCAAAATGAAGCAAAAGTACCCACTCAGATCTGAAAACTCAATTTCCCAAGCAAGGGATGGGAGAGTTTTTCTGGGCAGTAGCTTAAAAAATAAAAGCCCAGCAGGCACTGGTTGACTCTGAGCTCTATCACAATAACACGCGACAGATGCCTGGCCTCCCTGGAAGTTGCCCCGCTCATACACAACCGTCTGCATGTCCTGGGTGGGATGTGGGATGAAATGTTTCTTCCAATCCTCAGGTTCCATGACTCTAACATCAGTATGAATCCCCGCCTGGTGACCTGTGTGTGTATTGCTAAACAATCGCAGAGGAAGAATCGCAGAAAACGAAAGCGATTGCAAGTGTTTCTAAAGCCACTGATTTTATCACAAGCCACATAAGAAACCTTCCCAATATCTGCTAATTACCAGAAGGTACTGATTCTTCAGTATCTAGCAGTAGGGACACACACCCCAGCTGACCAAACCATGAGTTTAAGACAGGCAGAAAAACCTAACATCTCCCTGCCATGACAAAGGCAACTAGAATTGCCAAATCCTATACACAAAACATTTAATTTATAACAGTTAAAACCTGGCCTCTGACCAAGTCCAAAAGAACTATGTCTTATTTCACTTGCTCTTGAATATGTCTCTTTCAGAGATAAATGGCTCTGCTCTTGGCCAGTCCTCCCCTCTGTGTGGTGTTTTGTTTAGCTGGGCTTATGACAAGCCAAGAGTTGATGCATCTGCTTGAATGTGTAATTTACCTCTCTGGTCAACTTAGCTTTTTTTTCGTTGACAATATTATGTCAAACAATCACATCACAACTGGCTCTGATCTCTTTGTTGTTAGCTAATAAATTAAAGAGTATTTATTATCTGCAATCCTTTTTTCCTCTTTTAATGGTGACACATTTGTGGTGAATTACAGGGCAGCTTTATAAACTAGGCTCCAGGCCAGTCTCAGGCCCTGCGTCCATGTGAACGTTCCTTCTCCCGGTTGGCCTCCCAGACTGGTGGTAAATCAAGGCAGCTGTCACAGCACACTAAGTTAGTGTGCGTCATTGGGGAGAGCAGGAAGCGTTGGGGGTATAATTCTGTCCATCAAACTAATATGTTATATCAGTAGCTTTGTAATCTTCTGCCATAACTTATGGGAAGTGACACCTAAGAATTCACTTTGAAGGCAATGTGTTTCTTAGACTTTAAGTCAAAACAGACCCGATTCACAGCAACAGTTCCTCTGTTTACATGAGTAGATTTCTAGTGCCAGGGAACCAGGTCCCTATCAATGTGGCAGTATTTAACACGCTCCACCACCGGCTGGATTCTGTTTACAGCCCTCAGGGCAGGATTTGTAAACTTTTCAAACAGGGTTTCTTCTCTTCTTTTTGTTACCCTTGCCTTAACCTCCAGTAGCGGGATAGATAAACATGCTCCTTGAATGTTATCATGACAAAGCAAACCTCTGACAGACGGGAATGAATGGGTGACCCATTTCCCTTGTCCGGTCCCCTTCAACCTTTGTCTTGACAAATGTGGGAAATGGCTCTGGAGGACAGAAGAATACTCACAGCACTATGATAGCAGTGTCAGCTTTGTGCTGTTGCTAAATGTCCACACGGTACTTAGAAATGACGGGAGATAACCTTCAATGGACAGTGTGCTTTTCTAAGTCGTGACATCAGTGTGACCAAACTTAGACCGTGTGTCCTCTGAAAGCAATGCCTTATTTTCTAGGATTTGCTGTTGGATTGCCCTGTCTTCCCCCTTCTCTCATCCATGGCTGTTTTTCTCAGCAGGCCAATGAGAGAAGCCCTTTGGGGAAGATTAAGTAGTTTTGTGAGCTGCCATCTGATGGAAAAGAAATCTACAAGAACTGTTCAAAGGAGCTCTTCCTCCCCCAGGCACAAGACTAAATATGCACAGTAAAGAAATTTGAAAAATGCCTGCCCTTGCCATCCCCAATACCCCTTTGATTGATAGCAGAGAGGGTTTGCTATGATAATTCTACTTTGACAGGTCCCAGGCATAAATCCCACAAAGTTGTTGCTCTAGTTTGACAACCTTGGAGGGCTCCAGTTAGGAACAGGAAACAGGCCTCTATTTTTCACCCTCAATGCTCCTTCAGGTGCAAAGAAAAGATCGTATGGAAAAAATAAATTCTTATCTAAGGGGGAAACCAAATTCAAAGCAGTTTTAGTACTTATTCATCAGAAAGAATGTCCAATGGAGAAAGATGTGACCTCAGTCCTTCTTCTTCAAACTTAAATTTAAATGCTCCAAATACAAGATTTGAAACCTATTCATGATGAGAAACGGATACGCTTTTTTCATTTTTTGGTTCTCCGAAGTTATCTTAGTATTCTCCTTCAAGGTCAGTCTAGAATGTACCATAACATTTTATAAAAATCATTACTTACAAATGAAAGTACATACACATCCTAATATCCATAATTTACCATCAAAAGCTTGCAATATGCCACCCGCTGTAACTCATTTTATCCACTCAATTCTCATAACCACCTTAAATGAGTAAAGTCTCAATTTATAGGAATGCAGTTAAAAAGAGAGTCAAACTAATGAATTTTTTCAGGATACATCTTTCAGTCTTGCTTCACAAAATGCCAGGGGATCTTTGGCAATCAGTGCACCTTCCCTCTCCCCTTCTCCAGCTGAAGAATGATAACTCAGCAACGAGAACCCTAGTCATGAAATCATATTCAACTGTGTTAAATGAAAAATTTGTGGCCGAGTGAGGTGGCTCACACCTGTAATCCCAGCACTTTGGGAGGCCAAGGCAGGCGGATCACCTGAAGTCAGGAGTTCAAGACCAACGTAGCCAACATGCTGAAACCTAATTACTACTAAAATTACAAAAAAAAAAAAAATTAGCCGGATGAGGTAGCACATGCCTGTAATCCAAGCTGGCTGAGGCAAGAGAATCACTTGAACCTGGGAGGCTGAAGTTGCACTGAGCGAAGATCGTGCTATTGCACTCCAGCCTGAGCAACAAGAGTGAAACTGTCTCAAAAAATAAATGAAAATATATAAATAAAATAAATAAATAAATAAATCGTGGTTTGCTGTAAGTTAACTAGGGAATTAAATTAAACAGAACCCATTCTCCAAGCATTTTAGTTGATCTATCTGAAAATGCAGTATTGTGACCTATTAAAAATTATTAAGTGATCAAACCCAAGCAAATATTTAAAAAGAAGCAACACTTTCTATTTCTTTAAAATTTTTCAGAAGGTTCCAATTGTCTGCCTCTTTGAATGTGAGACACAGTTTTCTCTTGGCTGTAGGATTCCATTCTAATATTAAGAAAGGGTTCATAAAACTCTAATACCATAAGAGTGGATTCCTCCTCCTTCATGGGTGCCATCGGAGTTCTGCAGAAAGTCTGTACCTACTGAGAGCCGCCAACAACAGGGAAGAAAGAATCCAGTCTTGGAACACTCAGTAAAAGTTGGTTTTTTAATAGGACTAACACAAGGACTTCACCCTGGATCATGAATTGAACCTCCTTTTCTAGGGTCAGTATTTTATGACAGAAGCATCTCACTGAGAATCTAGCCACCCGCTAGGAGTACTGAAGCATAGCTTTGCCAAGAAAGTCGGTGAGGAAATCAAGAACAGAAAACAGCAAGCCGCCCATAAAAATGGGGAGTAGTATCTGAGTTTTTTAAGTCATAGAGCAGCTTGAGCAAATCTCAAGAAAAAGAAACTTGCTACATAATTCTTTCTCACTCCATTGCCCCTCTAAATAGCAAACAGGATATGAGTCCTTGTAAATACCTATAAATTTTCAGGGAGAAAACCAAGTCTGATCTTTGTGTACAGAGTTCTAGGCTGGAAGGAACATGGTTAGATTTCTGTTTCCCTTAGAGGAAGATGCCAGAACAGCATTTTCCCATCAAGTGTTGATAAGAAAGGCATTTAGCATTTCATATGATGAGGCTGCTGTGAGTGGGTGGTATGACATGATAAATTATGGTCAATGTCATATTAAAAATTACAGGCCCTTCCACGCATGCTCACTCTGTTTTCAAGCCAATGATATGTTATCCGGCACAAAGCCGTCCGCTGTGGCAGATGTGATAGAGATGTTCCTCTCCCAGAAAAAGTTTAGAATTCTCCAAGGTTTAGAGGTGATGGCCATCTTTGTAGTCCAAAATTAAGCAAAAATTAAACTGAACTCATACTTTCCGCAAATGTAGCTCTGCTTACGTGTGACTTCCCACCTTGATCCATGTCCTTCCCTCAGACATTCAATCTACTTCTCTGAAATATAAGCACAAAATCTGGGGCTAGGAAGGCATTTTAAAATTAGAAAATCATCTTCATCCAACCCTAAAGAGGCATCTCTCAGGATGTTAAGATATGTTTTTGACGGACTCTTCAGAGACTCCCAAAGAGAGAGCTTGCTCTTGAAGAAGATGAGGCTGGTGAAGTATTGGCTAGATAAGTTAAGGAACTCTGAAAAACCTGACATGAAGTCAACAATTGCCCAGACCAGGGTATCTCAACCTCAACACTATTAATACTTCGGACTTGATCATTTTGACCAGGTCATTCTTGGTTGTGGGGACTGTCTTGTGCATGGTAGGATGTTCGGCAGCATCCCTAGCAGATATCCACTACATGCCAGTAGCATACTTCTGCCCTGGGGGTACAAAAATTAAAAATGTATCCAGACATTATTAAGTGACTCTTGGGAGTCAAAATAGCTCCTAATTGAGAGCCACTGTCCTGGACTATTGGGGTAAGGTCATTCCACTGAATCTCTGCAGGCCACATGCTTTCCAATGAAGACGGCTGGATTCACAAGCATATATGGAACCTGTGTCCTTTCCCCATTATTTGAGGAAACATGATAGGACTGCATATAACAATACCCTTCCACTTAGACATTTTAGCAAAAATGCAGGTGCCTTCACTGTTGGTCCAGGGAGTCTCTGCTGGGATGACTTTTGTCTGCTCCAAATATTCTCAACCTCTAGAAGGTACCCCAATCTCTTTACATGGCAGTCTCAGGGTATCAAAAAGAGCGTAGGGCCCCACATGCAGACGCTTTCTAAGCCTCTGATACATCATGTTTGCTAATGCCCTACTGACCAGAAGAAGTCACAAGGTCAAGCCCCGATTCAAGGGGTGGGTAGAGAAACTCTACTCTTGATAGGAGGAATATTACAGACACCTTGCTGGACAGGGGGCCGGGGGGAATCATGCATAAAGGATGGAATAAAAGTTGCCATTTTTAACAATCTATCACACTAGGTGAATGGATTTCATAGTAAGTACTTTTCTAGCCAGAGTATTCCAGTTGTATCCACAGCTGAATCTCTCAAAAGGATCTATAATTATTTTCCAAAGAGCAAATGTGTTTGGTTGTCACAGAGGCCCTGGGCTCTGAAACGGTTTGTTCAGTCTCCTTCAACTAAGCTCACTCCACAGGGTTTCATGGTTAATAGCCAGACTACCTTGCCCAATGTTAAGGATGTTGCCTCAAATTCTGAGAAACCCCAAGACTCCCTCACTTTTCTCCATGCCTTAAAGACAGAAAAATGCTTTCAGTACAGCATTGTGGGGAAATATCAAACTAGAAATCAGAAAATGTAGTTTTGTATTTTAACCCTGTAACCAGTCATCTATTTAAGTCACTTTATTTTCTCCAACTCACAATTTCTTGATATGCAACACTGGAAAGTTAAGCTATTCTGGGATAGCTGTGGCAAGAGTGAAGAGTAAGGGACAGAGGAGGTAAGACAAGATAGTCACTGGAATCAGTGAAGCTGGCTGGTATAAAAGAACCTGCAGAATACATGCTCTGTTAATGGCATTTAAATCCACTGTTTTCACTTAAAATATTTTAGCCCAGGATCTGACTGCAATCTGTGACTAGTTACTCTCCAAGACCTGACCTGGCTCTGCTGTTTGTAGCCTCTCCCCTTTTGTATCCCCTCATCCCTTCACTGCACCCATCTTTGTTATGCAATTATCCGGTCCACCTGATCTTTCAGGACAAGAGACACTCGTGTGCAATGCAAAGACAGAGCACGGGTACTGGTCTCTTCCTTCAAGCCATCTTCTTTCAATCCCACACACCCTTTAAAGTGGGATTGCAGTTGACAAAGCTCTTGCTTTTACATAAGCAATGCCAGTTGGACTAAACCAGGGCCATAATTCTGCGGCACTCACTCCTATCTGTGCTTCAAGAAAGGTTGCAGGACCTAACACTCTAAGACCCTATTGCTGTCCCACAGTCAGCTGTGGATTCGTACGGCTTTCCCTGTACCCCTGGTTCCAAGCACTTGCTTGGCCCAGGGGAGACATGCTCCAAAAATATCTGCCTTCTAATGATCCCTCCATTTTAGAGAGAATTCTCAGGAGATTAGAATGCAGAAGAAAATAGGTTGTTAGCCATGAGACATGAGAGGAGGTGTGGGAAAAGCCCTGCAACTACGGCAAGGTCCTACCATGAGCTGGTAAGAATCTGCATTAGAAACCTGATCTCTGATGTGACCACAGGGTTATTTCCATACAGGCTTTTTGAGTTTCATTTCCTCCCTTCAGTCAGCCAGGACCACTTCAAACCAAACTCATCTCTCCTAATGAGCCTACTGTGGGCCCTGCATTCCCTTATTTGATGACTAATAACACCAGCAGTACCGCATGAAACCAATCGGGCTGGATTGGAATCCTGGCTCACCCCTGGAAGTCCAAAGGCTGTGAACTTTGGTAGAGTTTCCAAGTCTCTCTATGTCTCAGCTTCCTCATCAGTGAAATGTGGACATAGGATCATGGTGATGATTGAGAAAACAATTGTAGAGTCTTTAGTATTTGGCATATATACCATGTAATACATGTTAGCTGCTATTATCGTATCTCTAATTTTTATATTGTTGATAAAATAAAATTGTTAACTTGTCTTACGTATTCCCTTTATGCTAGTTTTATTTGTTTAATTAGATAATATGTTCAAGAACAAGAATGATACATAGTTCTCTTTACCCCCATCCTCCCCTCCTCCACTGCTACTTCCCATCAGCCCAGTGCATTGTATACAATGCATGCCGAGAGCTGTGATAGTATAAAGGCAGGATGCCAAGGCAAAGAAAGCACAGGCCCTCACACAGACATGTGTTCAATTCCTGGCTCTGCTTCTTAATAATTTAGCGACTTTATCCAACCTACCCAACATCTCCAAGTCTCAGGTTCATAATGTATAAGACAGGGGTAAAGTGATTGCCTCATAAGATGGCTGTGAATACAGATCCTTCCCAGTAGGGAGCTCATCATGGGCATTTAAAAAATGTCTATTTCCTTCCCTTTCCTTGCCTCTCACCATCAATGAATTGATCAGAATATGCTCGAAGACATGGGGAAGCATACATGAAAACTGGCCTCAACATAACAGACAATGGGAAGTGGGCTAATGTCCCAAAAACCAACACTACGACCTTATAACAGGACCATGCCCCCAGGCGCTCCCCTGACTACTTATTCCCAGACCCTGGATTTTCAATACCATTTAGAGATGGCAAAACTGTCATTAACACAGGTTCCTCAATAGGACCAGGCAGTGGAGGTCTCAAGTCTTTAAAACATGTCTGGTTTTCCCCTGGATGATGGATGAAGCCCTGGATAGTGTATAGAAGAGAATATCCAATTTTAAAAAAATTTTTTTCCCTTGTTGCCTTCCTGTGATTCTCCTCTCCCCAGCCATGCCAAACAAAATACGTGTGCTACATAGGTGGACACTGACCTCATGGGGATCACTGTGAGTTTTCATGGAACCATTGAATGTTAGTACTGAGATGTACGGCTCCAAAAACCTCACTGTGAAGTTGAAGCCTTGGAGAAGTTAAATGACTGGCTCAAAGTCACACAGCTAATCAAGGACAGAAATGAAGCCAGACCCCAGCTCTGCTAGCTCTTAACCAGTGTTCTTTTTCTCATCATTCTCATGCCTCAGAAGAATACATGGTTCTGAAAACATTTATTAAATCAGTCATGCTCTAAATTCCCACACTGACTTCCCCAGCTTGTATTTGGTGGGATGTAATCAATCACGACTTTCTAGGCCTAAAATCAATGAACTAAAGACATCCAGCAAAAAGTCATTTACATTGGCTTCTTTCTGCAGCCCAGAGTATTATACGCCCTTCCCTCCCATGTGTTGTCTCTTCTCCATGGCTGGGAATGTACCCTGAGACCTCCTTGTGTGAAGGAAACAGACCCCAGCTGGCCAGTCACACTGCAGCTACAATGTGGACTTCAGCTGCTTCTCTATAGGGCCGCATTCAACGAACTGCACTTGAAAAACTTTCAATATCTACATGGCTCTCACCCAAATGCCGCAAAAACACCAGCTGTACCATGCTTTCTCCTCTAATTTGACAGTCCTAAGAACAGCTCCTGAAGAATGGAACATTCTTCAGGGGAGGGCTGTTAGTTTTGCAGACATTTTAGGAGGCGGAGAAGATGAAAAAGATTTCAAGTTGAAACATCATGTAGGAAAATGGGTAGGAGGTGATGGGAGAAGGAATCTGATGTGTACTGAATGCCTGTCATGTACCAGGCACTGGGTTGGGTGAGCTTTCACGGTTCTCATGATACTGAGAGACAAGTGTAATAACCCAACTTTTACAGATGAGAAAACTGAGGCTTGTAAAGATTAAGAGTCTAGCCCAAAATCATACAAGCAATTTATTATAAAACTGGTATATTTGTTTCCCAGGGATCTTGCACCAAACTACCATAAATTTGGTGGCTTAAAACAACAGAAATCTATTCCCTAACAGCTCTACATAACTCCAACCTCTACCTCCATCTTCATATCTCTTCTCCATTAATCTCTCCTCTGGGTGTCTATTGCAAGGACACTTGTCATTCGATTTATAGCCACCCTGGATTATCCAGGATGATCTTTTCTTGAGATCCTTAGTTACATCTCCAACAACTCATTTTCTGCTGAAAGGCACATTCACAGATCCCAGGGATAGGACGGAGCCCTATCTTTGGGGGGAGTGGGGGCTACCACTCAACCCACTATGGCAAAGTTTTCATCTCGGGCCTGTCTTACTCCACAGCTCATTTTCTCACTGCACTGTCAGATTATTTCCTGCCCTTTCCTTTACCTGCTTTCTCAAGGATGACTTTGGCCAAGTTAAAGGTTCCCAGGTAGGCACAGCCACAGTACAGAGAAACACAGTCATGAATTTGTTATCCAGAAAGTTTGTGACCAAGTGGAAGCTTAAGTTCCCCTTATACCTTGCTCTTCCTCCAAAAATCAACAGGGAGAACTGTCCCAAATACCTTGCCATTGCTTCTAAACATCAAATGATTGACTCCTTTTTATAGCTCAGCCCGCTTTTTGCAAGAGTAAAAGAGCTAGCAGGTGTCAACATAACCTACAGCCACCCACTAATAAGTTTAAGATAAAAGGCCAATATATTTAAATAAGATTCAGACATAATGTAATAGTATTTGTTACCAAGCCCCATCTAATTATATCAATCTTTTATTACCAGACCCATGAGTACAGGGAACTCTTATTATAATTTCTCTTTATAATGATCTCTTCACTATCTGACTCCTCGAACTCTGTAGTAAATTACTCATCCACTGGCAATCATGAGTAAACATCAACTCAATTAAGAATTGATAAATAAACAGTTCACTCCGAGGCTTGTCGTGATACGGACGGGAGAATCACTGGGCGCCTGCCAGCATGAGCTTGGCTGGGAAGTTCTGAGGTATGGATGGGTTCTCTAAGGCTGTACTGCTTCTGCTGTTTATAGGAGATGTTCTGGCTGATGTTTCCTGCTCCTATCCTGTCTTTGGAGGTGGAGAAGGACTTATTCCAGTGTCTTCTCTGGGTCTAAACGTGGAAGAGCTGCTCATCTTATCCTCACTCTACTACATAGCATCTCATATCTGAGAGAAAACCAGTAGGAAAACAGTAAAATGCAAGAAATGTGGCTCTGCCACATCAAACAATGAAGTACAAGAAACCCTCATATATGTCAAGATGTAGGATGACTCAGTGTTGTATGGGTACACAATTGTTATCCGTTGAGTTGTATCCCCCAGAAAGACAGGTTGAGTCCTAAACCCCAGTGCCTCAGAACGTCGGCTTATTTGGAAATGGAGTCATTGCAGATGTAATGAGTTAAGATGAGGTCATGCTGGAGTAGGGTGGGCCTTTAACTCAATATGACTGGTATCTTTCTAAGAGGACAATGTGAAGATGTAGAGAGGAGAGAGCACCATGTGAAGAGACAGAAGGAAAAGACAGGCATGTGGCGACAGAAGCAGATATTGGCACGATGCATGTATAAGTGATAGCACACCAGGGATTGCCAGCTACCACCAGAAGCGGGGAAGAGGCAAGAGAGGATTCTACCCAGAGTCTTTGGAGGAGCCTGGGCCCACTGGCACCTTTATTTCCCATTTCTGGCCTCCAGAACTCTGAGAGAATAAATTTCTGTTGTTTTTAAGCCACCCACGTTGAAATACTTTGTTATGGCAATCCTAACACACCAATGCAATAGTCAGTAGTCCTGGCGACTCAGGAGGCTGAGGCGAGAAGATCACTTGAGTCCAGGAGTTCTGGGCTGTAGTGAGCTATGCCAATTGGGTGTGTCCACACTAAGTTCAGCATCAATATGATGACCTCCCAGGAGCAGGGAACCCCTGGGTTGACTAAGGAGGAGTGATCCAGCACAGGTCAGAAATGGAACAGGTCAAAACTCCTGTGCTGATCAGCAGTGGGATCTCACCTGTGAATAGCCACTGCACTCCAGCCTGGGCAACATAACAAGACTGTCTCTTAAAAAAAAAAATTATTGCAATAAGAATAATCAAGCCAGCATTTGGTAAGCATTGTTATGCAGCCAAAACTATGCCAAGTATTTTATAGGCACTAGCACAATGAATCTTTACAACTATCCTGTCAGGTTAGTACTCTTATTCTCACTTTACAGATAAGGAAACAAGGTTGACTATGGCCAACAGCCCCAAAGTCATGAAGCCGGCGAGTGGCTACCCTCTCTGTACTAGAGGCATACCCTTCAGTCTCCAGGACCCCACACTGTAAGCCTAGTAAGGGCAGGGGTCAGGCAGTGTTATTCACCAGGGCATTCCCCAGTTGTAATGCTGGAGCCCAAGGGCTCCTCTGCTACAGGTACAGAGGATGAAGGGAAGCCTTTGCTTACATGGGATCCTCAGCCTCCCACTTCCACTGCATCTGGAACCACTTCACATTCACATTTCATACAGTCAATGCCCACAGAAAATATTTTTCAAACCAAGTTATCTGCTGTGAGAAAAAAAGATTTCAAACAATTACTATATGGAGGAAAATTCTTCATAGCAGAATTCCAGGTAATAGATACAAAGGGATGATAAAATTAGAAAATTATTCTCCAACATGTAATGAAATAATGGACTTAGGTCACGGTCATCAAAAAATGCTCAAACACTAGGTAAAAGGTTGGTTGGGAACTTTACAAGGGAAGAATCCAGCTGATTCTTCCTGTACCTAATGTGTAGCTGTACCTCATGTGTAGTCTTTTATCCCTCACCATCCACCCACCCTTTCCCCCAGTACCCCAAAGTCCACTGTATCATTCTTATACCTTTGCATTCTTATACCTTAGCTCCCATTTATGAGTGATAACATATAATGTTTGGTTTTCCATTCCTGAGTTACTTCACTTAGAATAATGGTCTTCAATTCCATCCAGGCTGCTGCAAATGCCATTATTTCATTCCTTTTTACAGCTAAGTGGTATTCCATCAGGTGTGCGTGTGTATGTGTGTGTGTGTATATATATATATATATATATATCACATTTTCTTTATCTACTCATTGATTAATGGGCATTTGGGCTGGTTCCATATTATGCAATTGCAAATTATGCTGCCATAAACATGCGTGTCCAAGTATCTTTCTCATATAACGAGTTATTTTCCTCTGGGTAGATACCCAGGAGTGGGATTGCCGGATCAAATGGTAGATCTACTTTTAGCTCTTTAAGGAATCTCTACACTGTTTTCCATAGTGGTTGTACTAGTTTACATTATCACCAACAGTGTAAAACTGTTCCCTTTTCATCACATCCATGCCAACATATATATATATAATATATATACACATAGATATATTATATATATACATATATAATATACATACACAGATATATAATATATTTATATTATATATTATATATAATATATATATTATATATATTAATATGGCCCTTCTTGCAGGAGTAAGGTGGTGAGTGAGAATATATGATGTTTGGTTTTCCATTCCTGAGTTACTTCACTTAGAATAATGGTCTCCAGTTTCATCCAGGTTGCTGCAAATGTCATTATTTCATTCCTTTTTATGGCTAAGTAGTGTTCCATGGGGTGGGGGGGCTGTGCAGTTGTGATTTGCATTTCCTTGATAATTAGTAATGTTGAGCATTTTTTTTCACATGTTGGCCATTTGTGTATCTTTTTTGAGAAGTGTCTATTCATGTCCTTAGTCCACTTTTTGATGGGATTGTTTTTGCTTTGTTTTTATTTTTTAAAATTTTCCAGCTATATTGAGATATAATTAACCAATAAAACTGTATATAGTGTTTAGGGTATATAATGTAATAATTTGACATAACTTGTATATGTATATATACATTATATATATGTATATATACATAAAATGTAATGATTAGCACAATCAAATTAGTTAACACACCCATCACCTCACAGAGTTACCATGATCAGATATTAATTATGCATCTCAGGATGTGATGCAATAGGAAGTATACAGCACCATATTAAAAAAAATGATTTTGAATTCAAACAAGTTATTGATCTGACACAAGGTTATAAAACGTACAGAGGATAGAGGAACAAGTTAGATGACATGGCAAGAAGCAACCAGCCAAATCAGAATGTGGATCATTGCCCAGGACAACACATTCAATTCCTCAAAAAAATAATCAATGCATGAGAGAGAGAGAGAGAAACAGACAGTACAAGAGACAAAGAGAAGATGAAAAAGGAGAAGGGGAGGGAGATGATTAAAGACTAACAAAGACCAAAGAGATACAGCAACGCAATAAAAGGTATGGGCTGTGTTTGGACATTGAATCAAACAAACTGGATACAAAAAGATATTTTTGAGACAACTTGGAAAATTAGAATAAGGACTGGGTATTGAAAGGCCCTGTGGAATTATTATTGCTTTTTTTAGTTGTGATAATGACATGGTGACCGTGTTTAAGGGAAAATGTTCCTTATTGGATAGAGGAGCCTAATGGAGTGTATAGAAATGACCTGATGTCTGGGCTGAGGTTAGGATTGGGGGAGAAGGACTAGAAAAATCAGGGCCTCTCCCCTGAGACCCAAGCAAGCAGCTAGCCACCCCCTGTCACCCAAATTGACTATCTAGGGAGGGAACCATGCTCCCTCTGCACAGGGCTGATAGTTTGGGGTATTTCTTTAAAATGTCACAAATTTGTATGTCACCAAGGCGAGGCATGAGGCAGGAAAATTTGCCAACATGGCACCCTGGGAGTTGACCTTGTTGATCCATCTCACCCCCTTCCTTTCCCATAATACCGGTTCACTCAATTCATGGCTAAGATTGCCACAAATATTATTACAAAATCAGTAAGAACATATATCTCCGTGTTTCTGTGTTTATGACTGCAGCACTCTTAGCCATGTCCTTCCTGCCTAGTGTGTAAGGGTGTCATTACCATCACACACTCTTCTTTATGGGATATGTGATCAAATAAAAAAAAAAAAACTTTTGGAAAATCCTTAAAATAGTATGCATTCAATAAACGTTAGCTATTATCATCGTCATCACAATTATTATTATTATATTGTTGATGTTGTCCATGTTTGTCATTGAACATTTTCTGTGTGTTCCCTTTGTGTTAGCTTTATTTATCCAATTAGGGACGTTAGGAAAGTAACTCAAAGTCAAGGATATCCTTATGTGTTTCTACCTGCTGCCCTTCCCCTCCTGCATGCCCACATGGAACATGCCCTGTAAATAACAGATTTGCAACAGACACCTGATGAGAAGGCCCCTGGGTAGAGAAGACGGGAGGCGGCGGGGGGAGGGGTCCTTATTCCTTCAATGTAAGGGCAACAGAGTCTGGGGAACAAAGATGAGCATTACAGGCAACAGACTTGAGTTAAATTCCTGGCTTTGTCATTTAATGTCATGAACTTGGCCATTTTGCTAAGTCTTTTATCCTCAGTTTCCTAATAAGTAAACTGAGGACCAAATTGCCTGTGTCATTAGGCTGTGAGGACATAGCTAGAGTCTAACTCGACCTCTGGCTCACAAGAGCACCATGTGCCATGGCAATTGCTGAGTTTCTCTCTTCCCCTCTAGAACAAAGATGGGGACTATTTACTAGGCCTCTCTGAATATTAACTGGAAGAGGATGTACAAAGACCTTGCATAGAGGAGACACAAAATAAATACACACTCTTAGCTGGGTGCTGTGGCTCATGCCTATAATTCCAGCAGTTTGGGAGGCCAAAGAGGGTGGATCACCTGAGGTCAGGAGTTCAAGACCAGCCTGGCCAACATGGTGAAACCCCATCTCTACTGAAAACACAAAAATTAGCCAGGCATGGTGGCACGCACTTGTAATCCCAGCTACTTAGGAGGCTGAGGCAGCAGAATTGCTTGAACCCAGGGGCAGAGGATGCAGTGAGCCAAGATCACACCACTGCACTCCAGCCTGGACAACAGAGCGAGACTCCATCTTAAAAAAAGAAAAAAAAAAAAAAAAAAAAAAGCAGTCTTGTCCCTTTAAATATATAAAGTTTTCAAATTTAGGTTGCAATCACAGGAAGCTTCCCTGGAGTCCGTATGGCTGCCCTTTCTGAGCTCCTTCCAGCCCTGCCACTGAAAGCAGGAATTGCCAACAACTGATCTCAGGACTAGGGAAATTGCTTGCTGCTCCCACTTTGGAAAAGACAACATTGCAAAGACAAAAGAAAGGTTCAACATTCATTCCAAGAGCATGTTAGCAAAAGCCACCAAAGTCACAGGAGAAAGGGAAAAGATCAACATACAGTATTTTAAGTTTTCCTTATGTTCTCTTAGATCAGCTCTAATCTACATCTTATCACTAATTACTGATAACCTTGGGTCACTAGATTCCCTTCTCTGGGCCTCAGTTCCTCATCTGTAAAACCAAAAGTGTTCTTAACCTAAGCCTTGCACACCTATAGAATTTAGAGGTCTGTGAATTTTGATGGGAAAATTATTTTTATGTATAATTATCTACATATGTATTTTTGTATAATATCTGACATATATAAAAATATGTTTTTATTTTCAGTAATGTTTATGGGGAACTTAACATTTTCTTTCTTTCTGTTTTTGTTATTTTTTAAGAGACAGGGTCTCTCTCTGTTGCCCAGGCTCGAATCCAGTAGTGCAGTCATAGCTGACTGCAATCTCCAACTCCAAGACTCAAGCAATCCTCTGGCCTCAGCCCCATTTTCTTTTATTATAAATGTAGGCAACAAAATGACTGGAGTTTAAGGAGTATCTGTGACTTTATCATTGATAAAAATCAGGTATTTTCATGTCACATTATTGTAGAAATCCAAAACACTGTTTATGCTTACCAACACTTTGAAATTATAGTAGCTGTTAGCATAGCTTTGAAATTATAGTTGCTGCTGGCTGTAAGCACATAAATTACTAAGTCATAAATTTTATTTTTAAATATTTTGAAAACAGTATTTCAATATACTACATTTGCTTTGTAACCCTTTGTACTTTATTTTGTGCACTTAGAAAACATTAATCTGAGAAGAGGTCTAAGGGCTTGTGACCATAATAGGTTTGCTGCCTGACGTACATGGCAAGTCAATACACCAAGACACTGGGTTGCAGCAGAAAAAAGAAGTTTGGTCATAGGCCACGAAACGAGGAGACAGAAGGAACCTCAAATCCATCTCCCCAAGGAGTTTGGGGCTAGAGTTTTTAAAGGTTTGGGAGTGGGCCAAAGTGTGGAGACCATTGGTTGGTTAAAGAGTACAGAGTAGGTCATGGGACGGGGAGATGAAGACATTATTCTCATGCTGACTCAGTTCCTCTATTGGGGTCTTCAAAATGGTTAGTATTAGCTGTTCCACTGGAATTCAGAATCTGCATCTGCAATTCTCAAACAAAAGCCTTATGATTGTAGTGTCAGAGATCCTATCTATCTTAAACAAAAGCCTGATGTTGTAACTTCAGAAATCCTTTCTATAGGAACAAAGGAGATGCAAATAGTCAGGATCTGGTGTCACCTGACTTTCAGTTACAAGGAACTGGGTCAAAGTGCGCCTGCTTAATGCTTAATTATAACTACATTTCTGTCCAGAATTCTTATTAACCCTATGAGGATGGCATCAGGCTTTCCTAGAGACCTAGCTAGACTGTCTGGGTTCTAACCTGCCTCTGCTCCTCCCTTGCTATGTGACCTTGAACAATACATTTGGCCTCTCTGAAGCTAAGTTTGCTCGTTTTAGAAAATGGATCATCACATCGACTTCTTTGGGATGGTTATGAGAGGTCATTTTTTGGGCTCACCAAACAGGATGTACCACCCCAAACTATACTTTTTTGGCATATTTCGAGCTAGTTATTCTGAGGAACTGCATACACAGAAGTAGCTCTGAAAACTTGTCTTTTTGTAAAGAAACTTACATCCGTAAAGGAAATCTACATTAGTAAAGTATCTGGATCAGAAAAAAGCTGCTAGCTCCAGAAAACTTTTATGACTTGAGAGACTTTTAATCTGTGTAAGAAGACAACCGTTATTCATCATGCAGTTTCTAACCCCATCTTCCCAAAACTCATGTCCCTACCAGCTCGCAGAAATTCCAAGCTTCTACTCCTGTAACTCAATAGTCATGAATTCCCTCCCCTAGAATCTTATCAACCAGGGACGATTAACTGCATCACAGGAGAGGAGAATAGAGGTGACACCACACCCAGAAAGACCCTGTCACAGGCTGTCACCTATTCTGAGGGCCCATTCATCTTTCCCAGAAATCCTCTGCAGGTATACCTCATTCCATTGCACTTCACAGATACTATTTTTTCTACAAACTGAAGGATTGTGGCAACCCTGCATCTAGTAAGTCTACCAACACCATTTTTCCAACAGCAAGTGCTTATCTTGTGTCTCTGGGTCACATTTTGGTAATTTGGGTAACATTTCAAATGTCTTCATTATTATTATATCTGTTACAGTGATCTGTGATCAGTGATCTTTGATTTCATTATCATGATTGTTTTGGGGTACCATGATTCATGCTCATAGAAGATGGCAAGCTTAATAAATGTGTGTATTCTGACTGCTCCACCAACTGGCAGTTCCCCCATCTCTCTCCCTCTCCCCAGGCTTCCCTATTCCCTGAGACACAACGATATTGAAATTAGGCCAATTTATAACTCTACAGTGGCTTCTAAGTGTTCAAGTGAAAGAAAGAGTCACATTTAAATCAAAAGCTAGAAATGATTAAGCTTAGTTAGGAAGGCATTTCAAAAGCCAAGACAGGCTGAAAGCTAGGCCTCTTATACCAAACGATTAGCCAAGCGGTGAATGCAAAGGAAAAGTTCTTGAAGGAGATTAAAAGTGCTACTCCAGTGAACACATGAATGATAAGAAAGTGAAACAGCCTTATTGCTGATATGGAGAAAGTTTTAGTGGTATGGATAGAAGATCAAACCAACCATGACATTCCCTTAAGCCAAAGCCTAATCCAGAGCAAGGCCTTAACTCTCCTCATTTATGTAAAGGCTGAGAGGTAAAGAAGCTACAGAAGAAAAGTTTGAAGCTAACAGAGGTTGGGTCGTAAGTTTTAAGGAAAGAAGCTGTCTTCATAAAAGGGCAAGGTGAAGCAACAAGTGCTGATGGAAAAATTGCAGCAAATTATCCACGAGACCTAACTAAGACTTGATGAAGATTAACTAAACTAAACAACAGACTTTCAATGTAGACAAAACAGCCTTACATGGGAAGAAGATATGATTACGGGTTTTTATAGCTAGAGAGAAGTCAATGCCTGGCTTCAAAGCTTCAAAGGACAGGATAACTCTCTTTATACGAGCTAATACATCTGGTGACTTTAAGTTGAAGCTAATGTTCATTTATCATTCCAAAAATCCTAGGGCCCTTAAGAATTACACTAAATCTACTCTGCCTGTGTGCTGTCAATGAAACAACAAAGCCTGGATGACAGCACATCTGTTCACAGTATGATTTACTTAAATATTAATTTAAGCCCACTATTGAGACCTACTGCTCAGAAAAAAAGATTTCTTTCAAAATATTACTGCTCATTGACAATGTACCTGGTCACCCAAGAGCTCTGATGAAGATATAGAAGGAGATCAATGTTGTTTTAATGTCTCCTCACACAACAACCATTCTGCAGCCCATGTATCAATGAGTAATTTCAACTTTCAAGTCCTATTATTTAAGAAATATATTTTGTAAGGCTATTGCTGCCATAGATAGTGATTCCTCTGATGGATCTGGGCAATAGAAATTGAAAATATTCTGGAAAGAATTCACCATTCTAGATGTTACTAAGAACATTTGTGATTCACGGGAGGAGGTCAAAGTATCAACATTAACAGGAGTTTGAAAGAAGTGAATTCCAACCCTCATGGATGATTTTGAGGAGCTTAAGACTTCAATAGAGGAAGTAACAGCAGATGTGGTAGAAATAGCAAGAGAAGGCCGGGCGCGGTGGCTCAAGCCTGTAATCCCAGCACTTTGGGAGGCCGAGGCGGGTGGATCACGAGGTCAGGAGATCGAGACTATCCTGGCTAACATGGTGAAACCCCGTCTCTACTAAAAATACAAAAAACTAGCCGGGCGTGGTGGCGGGCGCCTGTAGTCTCAGCTACTTGGGAGGCTGAGGCGGGAGAATGGCGTGAACCCGGGAGGCGGAGCTTGCAGTGAGCCGAGATCACGCCACTGCACTCCAGCCTGGGAGCACAGCGAGACTCCGTCTCAAAAAAAAAAAAAAAAAAAAAGAAATAGCAAGAGAACCAGAAATAGAAGAGGAGCTTGAAGATAGGACTGAATTGCTGCAACTTCATGATAAAACTTTTACAGATGAGGAATTGCTTCTTATAGATGAGCAAATAAAGTGATTTTTGTTTGTTTGTTTGTTTGTTTTGAGATGGAATCTACTCCTGGTGAAGATGCTGTGAACATTCTTGAAATGACCACAAAGGATTTAGAATATTACTAAATGTAGATGATAAAGCACAGGCAGGGTTTGAGAGGATTCACTCCAATTTTGAACGAAGTTCTACTGTGAGTAAAATGCTATCACACAGCATCACATGCTACAGAGAAATCTTTCGTGAGTCAATCAATTGATGTGGCAAACCTCATTGTTGTCTTCTTTTAAGAAATTGTCACAGCCATCCCAACCTTCAGCAACAACCTCCCTGATCAGTCAGCAGTCAGCAACTCTGAAACAATACCCTTCACTAGCAAAAAGATTATAACTAATTGAAGATGCAGATAATTATTAGCATTTTTAACAATAAAGTATTTTAAAATTAATGTATGTATATTGTGTATTTACACATAATGTTATCATACACCTAACAGACTACAGTATTGTATAGCTTTTATATACACTGGGAAAACCAAACATTCATGTGACTTGCTTTATTGCAATTTTTGTTTTATTGGGGCGGTCTTGACAGTGACAGGAGGCAGCCAAATGCCTAGGCAGATGGTGGGGGGTCCCCGGTGAAACCCCAGCTCCAAGCTGAAGACAGTTTAAAGCCTGACAGCCAAGCTACAAGTTAAATTATTGGACCATACTGAGAACTTGTCTTCCCATTTGGTGTGCTTTTCTCTGATTGTCCCCACCTTTCACTTATTTTACATATACCTACCCTTTCCTAATTGGTTTTCTTCATTGTCATGCCCACCTTGGAGTGGTGTCTTCGCTTTAAGCTTTTTTTGCATACCCCCAAACCAAGCAGCCCATTCTGAGTCCATAAAAGGCTGGGGGCCCAGCCACACAGGGGACTTTCCCACTTTTGAGTAGGGGGACCACCCCTGTGTCCCCTCTCCACTGAAAGCTGTTTTATCATCAATAAAACTCCCCGTCTTGCTCACTCTTCCATCGTCAGCACATCCTTATTTTTCTTGGGCGCAGGACAAGAACTCAGGACAGTGTGTAAGCCAGACTTGGGACAAGTGGGCAGGCCATCTCCTGCAGCAGGTAGAGGCCATCTCCTGAAGCAGGTAGTGTGGTCAAGCAAGGCCAGGGTAGGGCATTGCTGGCCAGAGGTCTCCAGCTTGCGAAGTGACTAAGAAGAAAATCCTGCGTCAGTCTGGAATTGAGATTTCAGTATCTCCAAAGTATGCCTGTACCTCCCCTAAGTTGTCTACATTCCTCCTTTCTTCTCCCCTATGAAGAGGGTATAAAAGCTTCTAGATCTCATTGGGTGTTCACTTTTGTTTTATATGATGTCCCTGTGCATGTAATACATTTGTGTGTCCTTTCTCCTATTAATTGGTCTAATGTCCATTTGTTCCATAGATTCAATTATCAAACTCTCAGAGGGTAGAGGGAAAAATTTCACTCCCCTATATCATCAGAAATATACATAAAAAATAGCACAACACTCAGTAAATGATTATGTTATTATTGTTATGTTTGTAATATCTTAGTGTCTGGTTATTTTAAATCATATCACTTAAAGAAACAGTGTTCCCTAAAACCAAGTTTATTATTATTCAGACTGCTTTAAACATGCTATTTGATATTTCCAGGAACAAAGAAGAGATAAATCAATAGAATAGAAATTACTAGAAATCACTGGCTTTCACCTCTGTTTACACTGAAGTGTTACAGAAGAAACAGCCAAGAATGTGATTTTTATTTTAAGTCCACCCTGATCTTCCTAAAATTCTCTTTAGAATTCTCTTTGCTCTGGGATTGTATATGTTTTCCCCTCACTTAATTTCCCTCCTGTGGTTTGTATATAGAAACTGATAAGAAAGCACTAATCTCAAACTAACTGTGTGTGAGATTTTGTGGATATGCCCTTAATGTAAATAATCCAATCTCTCTCCTACAAACTGTTTCTGTCACAAGGCTATTTGTGATAATAACTACCACAGCCACTTAGAGACTTTTTTTCACCATTAGAGGGGTGATATCTCCATGAGCAAAGATGGTTTTTATTACTTTGCATAAACTTCTGTAGCTTAAAAGGAGCAGTAGTAAAGTTAGTTCAAGGCCCTTTATGACTTCTTTTGTTCTGCAAAGTTGGGGAGGAAAAACATCGGTGAGGTATGAAAAGGCTGTTTGTTTACAATCAGTACCAAGATCCTTGCCTTTTTCACAAAAGGAAAGGAAACCAGCAGGAGAATCACAATACCCAGCACCTCCTTGGGTCTCTCTGCATTCTCCACACTTGTGTATTAATAGCAGCCAGGCAGCTGTTGAACAAGTACTATCAACAAAGCAATCTTCTAGCCCTTTGATTCAGGCTATTCATATCTTCTGCCCTGAAATAAAATGACTTTCACAATTAAAATACCGAAATCAATGCAGTATCTATTGTCATGTCTGCTGGAGAAAAGCTTTAATTACAGCCATAGTTAGATAACACAATCATTACACCTCCTTAATCTCAAATATAAAAACCAGCACCCTCTGAGTACTTTGCCACCCTTTCTTTGATTTTTTTTCTTTTTCCTTTCTTTCTCTTTTCCCCCCAACATGAATGGCTTTTTATCTAAGCACTTCAATTTGCATGCCTTTGCTCGGAGGCAGCTCCCCATGATATGTTAATTGCAGATTGCTTTAAGTACTAAAAGATTAACATAAAACCCTCTGCAAACAAGCTAATAGTTTATGATAATTTTTGCATGGCCTTTGTCTGTCTATCACTGGATTGCCTCTAGCTGTAATTTTATAAAGAAGCTGTAAAATATCATTTAAACAAGTTCATTTACACATAATTATTACCAGAATCACATTATTCAATTTAGATACTCCAGCCTATTAACAATCCATGAACTAAAATGTAATTAAACTATTTTCCTTTTATGAACCTATTCATTACAATGTGTGGGAGATGGATCTCTCAGTTTCACTGCAAATTTCAGCACTTTGTTGTTGAAATTGACAAGTCTGGCACTCATTATGTGCTTTTAATTATATTAAAAGTATTGCAAGACAGCTCAGATAAAGAATATATTTAGAAAAGAATGCCTGGAAATGCCAAGATGGTGTCATCCCCAAATATATATTTATTTTATTCATGCATGGAATTTTTGGGGTTTGTTTTTTCTTTTTCTTTTTCTTTTTTTTTTTTGCCCTCTTAACAGTGAAAACTAAAATCATGCTAGTTGTTTTAATTGAGATTTTCATAGTTTCTCTTAGTAAGTTTACTAATTTAAGCCAAGGATAAATATCTCATCTAATTAATTGTGTTTACTCATTTTTCCAGATTTCTATCTACTTTTTTTTTTTGAAACTATAGTCAGAATAATACCCAAAAAAGTATATTCTCCCAGCATTTACATACAGATATACAATTATTTCAGATATGAAGGATACTGTATTTGTAATTTGATTTAAAACTACTGATTAGCTTAATTTCTGATACAAACTTGAAGATGTGTGGAAGCAACTGAATTAATAAGAAACATTTCATCTGTTTTGAAAGGGGCAGGTTTCCCTCTCTGCTTTCTGCTTGGTGTTGCTTGATTTCAGAGTTAACTCAGCTTTTCGTTAGGGTGTTATAGTAGGTAGGTAGTCAGACATCAGCAGGGCAGGAGAGACCCACCCCTAGCCCACCAAGAATATCAGGCAACCATCAGGTGATGGTCAGGCAGTTATTACATTGCCTTGCTAAAATAGTAATTGGTTCCAGGAGGCTCCAGGGAAAGGCAGCCTACCAATAGATAGAAATACCTGAAACTGGTGATCAGCAGCTTCCTGAAAAGATCTCAGCAGCTGGGTGAATGGGTTTAAGAAAGTGAACTAACGGTCAAAATGGTGGAGTCAAAAATGGCTCAAAGGAGCATGCGTACAACTTCAGTAAACACACGCAGGTTGGGTGCTCCTGGAGCAGTTATAAAAGAGGATGCCACCAACTCCCGAGCCCAGACTGGATCCTCCCCAACCTCCCACCCACAAAGACACGGGCTCAGAAGAGATACCTCAAAGTGTGGGGGTGTTGATATGCTGAGTATTTTGAACTAAAGAAGCAGTCTCAGAACCAGAGTCTGACCTTCTTCTGCCCACCCTCTCTCACCCCGCTACCTCTTGCCAAGCACAGAGGGCAGCTTTTTCTGAAGTTCCCTCATCTGACTAAGGGAAGTTCCTCTAGAAGGAAGGCAATTGTCTTGCATCACCTCTCTATAATCTCATCAAACAGGGAAGATTAACTTGCAGAAATGAAGACTAGAATACACAGCACACTCAGAGGCCAGACAGACTTCGTCCCAGGACATTGTCTGTTCTTAATGCCCATTCATCACCCCTAAACATCATTTACTTTTTCCTCTAAAAGTGCCTACAGACCCCCATTACTTTCTCCCCTATGAAGAAGGGCATATAAGCTTTGAATCTCATGGGGTTATCAGGCACTGTCTCTCTTGTGATGCCCTATGCATATAGTAAATTTATGTACCTTTTCTCCTGTTGATTGGTCTATTGTCATTTCAGTTCTCAGACTCAAATACCAAACCTCAACAGATGTTCTCGCCCAACAAAGACATACTTGGTATATTATCGTCCAAACCTTCACATTCAATTGTCCCATATCCATTCTCCTTAGAATTTCAAAATCTCCTGCTTCTACTACAATCCAGATTGCATTTATCCTTCACAGGGAAACCACCTTTGCAAAAATTGTATCAGTGAGAAAAATTATAACAGCAAGCTAAGTTAACCTACCCACATCTTGCTTTTCCCTTAGTTATTCCTGAGTTATTAGGCGAAGCTAACTTTGGAAAACATTTAAGCAATAGTTTAAATAATAGATCTTGGCCAAAACTCAAGTGCTTTTTGTGAAGCTAGTGGGAGCCTATCAGGCTATGCAGAGGAGAACCTGAGTCCTTCTAAGGTGCAGGCATAAACGCTTGTCAGCCATTATTCTGGGGGTTATAAGAAGTGCAATGTCCCCAATTGCTCCTGCAAATAACACCACTATTGTAAATTGGCCTTTTGAGATATCTTTCCACGTTTTTTGCATGTCTGACACCCATGGCTCCACCTGGAATCACCAACCCCACTCCTGTGGCCCCACCCTGAAGTGATTCAGTGCATAGGAGGCCCGATTCAACCCCCTACGATTTCATCTTTGCCCCAACCAATCAGCAGCAGGTGCCTGTTACCTGACCACCTTTACCCCTTTACCCCAAACTGTCTGAAAAACCCCAATCCTATGAATTCTGGACGAGATTATTTGAGTATGAACTTCATCTCCCACATGGCGTGGCTGGCCTGGTGTCTATTAAACTCTTTGTCCATTACAATGCCATGGTCTTTGTTTATGCAGAGGGCAGGAAGAACCCCTTGGGTGGTTACAATAGATTAAATGACCAACAATTTCTGGCCGGGCGTGGTAGCTCATGCCCAGCACTTTGGGAGGCCAAGGTAGGCAGATCATGAGGTAGGCGGGCAGATCACAAGGTCAAGAGATTGAGACCATCCTGGCCAACATGGTGAAACCCCATCTCTGCTAAAAATACAAAAATTAGCTGGGTGTGGTGGCATGCACCTATAGTCCCAGCTACTTGGGAGGCTGAGGCAGGAGAATCACTTGAACCCGGGAGGCGGAGGTTGCAGTGCACCGAAATCAAGCCACTGCACTCCAGCCTGGCGACAAAGTGAGACTCCGTCTAAAAAAAAAAAGAGACCAACAATTTCCATTAAGAACCTTCCATGCCCTCCAGAGTCCCCACTGGTTGAACTCTGGGAGCAGTAGCCTGCACTGCTGAGTCAGCATTCTGCACACATTTTCTTATGTAAGTATCTACGTGTTCTGTGGGTATCTCATCTCCTCAACTACTCTGCAAGTTTCTCTTCTTATACCTCTATATCCCTCTTATGGCCTAATAGTGACTTTTACTTGGCCAGTATTTAATAAAAAGTACTGTACACACTGATGTGATATTAAAACCAATCTCTCTCCCTTTCTCAGAGAGCCACTAATAGGGCATACTATGAGAGACTATAGGACATGCCCTGTGAGTCTCTGGTTTTTTTTTTTTTTTTTGAGACAGAGTCTCACTCTGTCGCCCCGGTTGGAGTGCAGTGGCATGGTCTCGGCTCACTGCAATCTCTGCTACCCGGGTTCACACCATTCTCCTGCCTCAGTCTCCCGGGTAGCTGGGACTACAGGTGCCCGCCACCACGCCCGGTTAATTTTTTGTATTTTTAGTAGAGACAGGGTTTCACTGTGTTAGCCAGGATGATCTCGATCTCCTGACCTGGTGACTTGCCCGCCTCGGCCTCCCAAAGTATTGGGATTACAGGCCTGAGCCACTGCACCCGGCTGATTCTCTGGTCTTAACACTAATGTAGCTACTCGTCCTGGGAATAGTATCAAAGGACAAATTCAGTTGATTACAAGAATGGCTTTATAATTTGACTAAAAGAATCTTGAGAAACAAAAATCACCCTAAAACTATCAGGGCCTTGGGAAATTCACTACTATCCACAATCTCTGCGTTCTACTCTGCCTGCCAAAGACTTGTAAGATTTCCATTGAAGGAAAAATTACAATTGGTAGGTACAATGCCCCACGTTCATGCAGCCAGTTGTCAATCACATTGAAGGAGTTTAGGAAGGAAGGAGAAAAGAGAGAAACTTTCTACTTTAAGACTCTTGCCTAAGAATAGATTTAGGATGATTATCAAAATCTTAAATAAATAAACAAACAAAAAAATCCACAGCTAGTGCTTCAGTATATTTTACCAATATATTTACCAATATTACTTATTGGATAGACTTTGAATCCAAGGAGGAACACAGTAAACAAGGTCACACCAACATGAGAAACCACTCTAAATTCCTTTTTTCCATTCATACCTCACAGAATTTGATAGAACATAACCAGCTCCTGCTTATCTGAACTAATTCAGGCAAAGAGGCATGGAGAATTCACTCCATCATGTGATTCAGATAACAGGTAGAGGCAATATGACAGGCTTTCCACAATATTTTTTTCTACAGTATATGCTATGTATTTGTCTTTATCATGAACCTCATGACATTGCTTGCTTTATTCATCAGTATACATTAAAATCTGACACAATGTCTTAGTGAATTTGTGTTGCTATAAAGGAGTACCTGAGGCTGGGTAATTTATAAAGAGATTTATTTGTCTCATAGCTCTACATGCTGTACAAGATGCATGTCACAATATCTGAATCTGGTAAGGGCTTCAGGCTGATTCCACTCATGGAGGACCTGATATGGTATGGTTCTGTGTCCCCACCGAAATCTCATCTTAAACTGTAATCCCCACATGTTGAGGGAGGGAAGTGATTGGATTATGGGGGTGGCTTCCCCCATACTGTTCTTGTGATAGTGAATTGTCACAAGCTCTGATTTTTGTTTTGTTTTCTTTTTTGCAGATGGAGTTTTGCTGTTGTCGCCCGGGCTGGAGTGCCATGGTGTGACCTCTGGTCACTGCAACCTCTGCCTCCTGGATTCAAGCAATTCTCCTGCCTCAGCCTCCCAGTAGCTGGGATTACAGGCACGTGCCACCACACTCAGCTAATTTTTGTATTATTAGTAGAGACAGAGTTTCACTATGTCGGCCAGGTTGGTCGCGAACTCCTGACCTCAGGTGATCCACCCGCTTCAGCCTCCCAAAGTGCTGGGATTACAGGCATGAGCCACCATGCCTGGCCTGATCTGATGGTTTCATAAGTGTTAGGCAAGTTCCTCCTTCACTCACACTTCTCTCTCTTGCTGCCTTGTGAAGAATGTGTTTGCTTCCCCTTCCACTATGATTGTAAGTTTCCTGAGGTCTCCCCAGCCTTGTGGAACTGTGAGCCAATTAAATCTTTCCTTTATAAATTACCCTGTCTCAGGTATTTCTTTATAGCAGTGTGAACATGGACTAATACAGTAGCCAATGTGTGCATAGATCACATGGAGAGAGAGGAAAAGAGAGAGAAGTGAGGAAGTACCAGACTCTTTTTAACAACCAGCTCTTACAGGAACTTATAATAGAACAATAACTCATTCATTACCAATCCATTTATGAAGCATCCATCCCCATCACCCAAAAGGTGGTCCCATTAGGCCCCACCTCAACACTGGGGATCAAATTTCTTTTTTTTCTTTCTTTTTTTTTTTTTTTTTTTTGAGATGGAGTTTCACTCTGTCACTGAGGCTGGAGTGCAGTGGTACCATGTCAGCTCACTGCAACCTCCATCTCCTGGGTTCAAGCAATTCTCCTGCCTCTGACTCCCAAGTAGCTGGGATTACAGGGACCCACCACAATGCCCAGCTAGTTTTTATATTTTTAGTAGAGTTGGGGTTTCACCATGTTGGCCAGGCTGGTCTCAAACTCCTGACCTCAGGTGATCCACCCACTTCGGCCTCCCAAAGTGCTGGGATTACAGGTGTGAGCCACCATGCCCAGCCTGGGGATCAAATTTCAGCATGAGATTTGGAGGGGTCAAATATATCCAAACCATAGCACACAGAGACAACTCAATAAATGTGCTAAATGTTTAATTAATTAGTGGATACCTAACATACCAGTTGGGACTCTACTTCAAGATGGAGTCATAACAGAACCAGATATACCATATCTGGTACATTTACAAAGAAATATAGATTCAAATGCTGGGATTATATGGGTAAGAAAAAGCATCCGAAACTTGGATGTAAAGGGGTAGCAGGACAAGGAAGGACACAATATCCCTTCAATGGCATACTGTATCTTTGTGAACAGGTCTTCCCAAGGATTATTTAATTCTTCAGGAGATCATACCTATATTTGACTTCACTGCTCATTACTTGATCACAACCTAGACACAATGAAGTTACATGTTAAATTGTAGATTTTTGTCCAGAAAAAAAAAAAAAAACAACAGAGTCCTAGACACTATTATTTTATTTCTCTGTAGAATACTGACCAGCTTTGAATCTAACCTAGCAATCCTTACCTAACCTTTTTTTTCTCTTTTTTGAGACAGGGTCTGACTCTGTTGCCCAGGCTGGAGTGCAGAGGCGTGACTTTGGCTCACTGCAGCCTCAACTTCCCAGGCTCAAGTGATCCTCCCACTATAGCCTCCTGAGTGGGTGGGACCACAGGTGCATGCTACCATGCCTGGCTAACTTTTGTATTTTTTGTAGAGGTTAGGTTTCTCCATGTCCTCCAGGCTGGTCTCGAACTCCTGGGCTCAAGCAATCTGCCTGTCTTGGTCTCCAAAAGTACTGGGATTATAGGCTGAGCCATCATGCCCGGCTCATTCTTTTTTTTTTTTTTTTTTTCAGTGCTTGTACATACACAGTTCCTCAAGTGCTCTTAGAACCAGCTTTACCACATCACTGGTTCCCTCATTATTAATTTAAATATATTAATAATTTTTACATAATGATATATGTGTTCATAAAGAATTTGAGAGCCATAAATTTTTACAAACTATAATGTCCTAGGACAGGGCTTAGCAACCACTGTGATGCTGAGGGGCCCTACTGAGGCACAGCTACAACTTCCTAACCCTAACTTACATAGACATAAGGAATACCTGGGGAAACTAGCAAACAGAATGGTTGGCAGGTAGCTGATCCCAGTCAACCTTTCATGTCCAGCAGGCAAGAACAGAAGGCTGAAGCTAAGGGACAGACCAAGAAGAAAGACAATTCTCCCAAAGAGGAAGTGAAAGAAGAGAAGCTGGAGGAAAGAGTGGACAAGAAAACAGAGAAAAGACTATGAAGAGATGTTGTCATAGTCAAATGAGCTGATATAACAAAAGACCACAAACTGGGAGGCTGAAATGATGGGAATTTTTTCACAGTTCTGGAGGCTAAGTCACAAATCAGGTGTCAGCATGCTTGGTTCTGGTGGGAGCCCTCTTTGGGGTTGCACACTGCCTATTTCTCATTGCATCCTCACAGGGCCAAAAGAGCAGGAAACCTCTCTGGGAGCCCATATGTAAGGGCATTAATCCCATTGATGAGGGCCCCACCCTCATGACCTAATCACCTCCTGAGGACCCCTCTTCCTATTACATCACATTGCAGTTTAAGATTTCAGCATATGAATTTTGGGGGAACACATGATTCAGTCTATAACAGACACATCCATTAGAGGGAGGTAGGAGCCTCAAAGGAGTCTGCTTTGATACTCACACCTTCAGAGAAAGAAATTCCTCATCTCTATAAGAAATGGCTGGACCAGATAATTCTCATGTAGCTTGAATATGAAATTTCCTAATGGTTTCTCTATTCAGTATTTAAAGAGCCTCTTTTTAATTGCATTTTCTCAGTGCCTTTGGGCAATCACGAAAGGCTCTTGCACTCATAGTTCCTCCCAACATTCCTAGTCTGCACCACTTTGTATTTGGATGTATTTGGGCCCAGGAGTTGCATAGATTCTGTTTTCTCAGCCAGGACAGGCTGTGCACCTCCTCTACCATCACACTGGCTGCTCCCCATGGGACTGTGTCTAACACCAACCCTCAAGAAAGGAACCCTCTCTATCAGGTTAGGAACAAGAATTTCCCCAGAGCTGAGAAACTCCCTTGCTGTTTTTTGCAGAGAAGACTCACAGCTATTCTCACCTGCAATTCTGAGAACCCAAGGAAAGTAAAAATGGTGATTTGATCCACCGACAGGCCATAAGAGTGCCCACACACCTCCCAGGTGGGACTGGAACCCACCTGGATGACCAAGTAAGAGATCTCATTGTCTATTTCATTTTTTTGTTTGTTTGTTTGTTTTTTTGAGATGGGGTCTTGCTCTGTCGCCCAGGCTGGAGTGCAGTGGCGCCATCTCGGCTCCATTTCATTTTTTAAGTGTCCTGCATACTTGCCTGACTCAAAAAAACCATGGTGCCTCTTGGATATCTATAAGTTGCAGGCAGCTAACTACATTTCCTTCCATGCCTGGGGGAGAGTTTCAACCTCAAACAACTTTATTTAAACAATTTCTTACTTAACATGTTTTTCTCAGTGCTTCAAATCCAATCACTCCCTGCATTGCAGGGAAGAACTGCTACAGGACAAAAAGAACACCACAACCTGTTTTTATTTTAATATCTTCCGGGTCTCTCGGCACTGCCATCATTTGGCTGTCAGCCCTGCACTGCCCGAGGTGGCTTCCTGAGCTCTGCAGACAGTCTGCCTCCCCACTAATGGCACTGTTCGGGCAAGGGGGAAATGCAATTTTCCACTCCATTACAAGCACTGTGTAAAAGGACCTCTTTTCCTCAGTGCACACAGATAAGGACCTAATGAAATTCCATTCACTAAGTATTACAATAGCCAATTCCACTCCAAATACACACGTTCCATGTACCCGCCAGGCCTTCCACTCCAGAAGCAATTGACACTGAATGTCCCTGGATTGGATCGCAACAGGATGAAAAACTACAGGTTAAGCAGGGAGAAGGGAAGGTCACAAAGATGGCAGCAGATCCATGTTTTCAGATCTTCCTTCTATCCATTACACCTGGATGGGGCTTCTTATGGACTCTGGTAGGAGCTTGAAATTCTTGTACAGGAAATAGCAATATTGGGAGAGCCAAAGGACTCCCTAAGAACTCTAGACACCACATATCCTACAGGAACAGATGACAAAAGTAAGAGAAGAGGGTAATGTGCTGTTTGGATTTAATATGGGAAGTAAAAACAGATGAGGCTCCTATTGAGGATATGAATCTCATGTAGCACATGAGGGAGAAACTGTTCAAAAAGTAAAATTACTTCTCCATATTCTCCAACCTTACCCATAACCGTTTCCCAACGCGTTTCCCCTTGACTCATGGTAAAGCAGTGTGAACATAATAGAAAATAACATTCTCTTCTTCTTCCCCATTCACAGTGTCAGTACCTTCCTGGTCCCCGAAAGTCCCCAGGTTGTGCTGTGTCCCCCTACCACTAATATTCTGTATCTACAAGGAGCTCTGGATTTGCCTCACATCAAAACTCATCACTCTCCTAACCATTCCCCCACCCCAGCCAGGTTCTATTGTCACCAAATAACTCATGTCACACTAGAAGAATTGGTTATAGTCTAGCTTAATAGCAAATCAGGAAGTCACTCCTACAGATACAATGTCTTGGCTTCAAATGATTGTTAATGTTGAAGTTGAAGGTATAGCTGCTATGTGTATGGAATACAGTTTGGGGAATGAAGCCATGAAATCTCTTTAATCATGTCACAATGATGCACCTATATTGCAGTTGAGCCATGCAACTTAACCATAAGGAAGATGGAAAAATATTCTTATACCATATACATATATAATATTTGTATATATACATACACGTTCACATATATAAAATGTATTTATATAATACTACATTTGTATTTTAAAATTTTTCCTTTTCTCATCATTTCCTATTCTCATTTGCCCCCTCACAAGCAATTGTTTAAGTGTATTTGTTATGGATATGTCTATTATCTGAATTTTTACAAAATATATTTGTTTTTCACTTTCTACCTATTATAAGATAAACAATATTGTCATATGCCACTTCACTTGTTTTAACTGGTGTATAATAGTCCATTGAAAATATATACAACAATTCATTCACTCATTGGTAGACCTTTGGTTTTTAGGTACGAAAAATAGTATCCTAAAGACTTTCTTTACATGTGTCCTATCGAACATTTACATGCCTCCTATTGTACAGTGGAATTGCTCATGTCATAAGCTACATTAATGCTCAACTTTAAAAGAGAAATTTTGCAAAGTATTGTGCCAATCTGTACTCTCATCAGCAACATAGGAGGGTTCCCTGTAGATCTACGTACTCTCCAACATTTGATTTTGAAAAAAAATTTTGCCAGTCTTGTCTATGAAAAATATCTTACATTTCCTTTTTAATTCCCTAGTCACTAATAATGTTGAGAATATCTCTCCACAAATTAATTGGCTATAAATATTTCCTTCTCTGCAAAATGTCTCCATCTTGTGCCTACTTCTCTATTGAGTTATCTGTAGTTTTCTTACTGATTTGTAGGAGTTCTTTAAATACTCTTAATACTGATCCATTATCAATTGCATATAATGAAAAAATCTACTTTATAATATGCCTTTTCAGTTTTTCATTTTTTGTTTTTCTTAGAGACAAGGTCTCACTCTGTTGCCCAGGCTGGAGTACAGTGGCATGATCCTACCTCACTGTAACCTCAAACTACCAAGCTCAGGTGATCCTCCTATTTCAGCCTCCCAAGTAGCTGGGACAACAGGCACATGCCACCATGCCCAGCTATTATTATTATTATTTTTTTTTTTTACAGATGGGGTCTTGCTCTGTTGCCCAGACTGGTCTCCAACTCCTGGCCTTTAGCAATCTTCCTGTGTTGGTCTCCCAAATTGTTGGGATTACAGGCATGAGCCACCACATTTGGCCCCTGCCTTTTCTGTTTTTAAAGCTGGTTTTTGATGAGCAAGTTTCTTCATTTAAATGGAACAGAATTAGCAATATTGTATAGTCAACCCTTTCAATGTCTTTCTAAGGAAATCTTTTTGCTGTTTGTGCATTTTAAATGTATGCAAGTCATATTGTTACTGTGTCATCCTCTTTCTTCTTTCATCCAGTCCCCTATTTCTGAGATTCATTGTGCTGTGATACAAACATCTGCTTTGCTGATTCTAATGACTGTGGATAGTCCATGGTATCCACCACATTTTATCAATCTATCCTCACTTACACTCATTTTATAAATCAGGCAACTACAGATCAATTCACAAGAACTTCCTCTTAATTTCTCTTTTCTCAAGAACAACACGGTTAAGTAGAATCAGGACACAGATAACTTCAGAGGTAGAAGAAAAATGATCCCCACTGTGTCCTTTTATAAAGTCAAGTCCTGTCCTGCACTTAAACTAAAAAAGGACTTTGGATTACCCACAAATGTGACAAATGCATACTTTTTTTTTTTTTTTGAAGAAAGAATCTACTACTTAGCCCAAATCTTGACAAACAGACTTCATCTCCTGTGCCAACACCTGCCATTTGATAATGGCTACCCAGGAAGCGCTGCTGAAAGGATTCTGAGGCTCCTGGAGCTCAGAAAGAAAGCCATCATAGATTAGCAATGTCTGCCAGATGTGGGGATAGCTGCACACACGCCTTGCATTTGCCATCTCAGGTAGAGCAAGGTACACCTTCTCCCATCCCTCAAAACAAGGCTTGCTATGTCCTAGGAGCACAAGAAGAGTCAAACCTGCACATGCTCAGTCTGCTACCTAAAAGGTTTTTGCTCCTGAACCCTCTCTTCCATGCTCAAGCCAATGTGTAAAAAAGCAAACTGATGAGAGAAACAGCTGAGGCCCAGGTCTTTGAGTTCTGCTGACATCCCCCAACCATCACCTTACTACACCATTCTCAACCCAGTGCTCCTCATTTCGCATTTTAACTGCCTGTGAGATGATATTTTGGAATTTGGTTTCTGAAGAACAACAGACAGGTTGTAAGAACAGCTGCAAAGAAACTGATTTTCTTTCTAAACTTGGGCCCCATTAGTTATGCGGCAGGTGGTTGCATTTAATCCAGGCGGAATTTATGGAGAGCTCTGCTGTTCCCAGCACTTCGTTCAACTCCAATAGCAGAAAACAAAAGCCACAAAATCGCCAAGTACAGCTCCTGCCACATTGTGAGTGCCCAAGCAAGTGTTGGTTTCCTTTGCTTTCTTGTTTTCCTCAGAGATTTCAGTTCAGATGAGGATATGAGGCTTGTTCCCTGACATAACTATCTAGTCAATAAGTCTTCGGAAATGTCATTATCACTTACCAGGTAAGCTACAAAGTGAGCTATTAAGAAATGATGTTGCAAGGGGATCACAGTGGTCCTTGGTTGGCAGAAGTTATAAGGAGTGAACGGCTTGCATAAAATAAGTGCTCCATAAATATTTGGTTCAAGTGACATCTTACAGTAAAAGCACAAAATGCTGGAGTTAGAAGAGATATGGGAGATTATTTAAGCCAATCCTTTCATTGTGCAGATGCGAAAATAGTGATTTTGTAAAATGTTATGTGACTTCTGGGACTGGAACTCTGTTTTCCCAACCCCAAGTACAGTAGCCTTTGTGCTATATTATGCTGTATTTTATAGCCAAGCTGCAAGTCTCAGGAGAATTATGCCTGGGAGCATGTAGGTGAAATTCAACTGAAGACATTCCTGTCTGCCTCACCTCCATGGGCCATGATGTAACATGCAACCCAGGCAGCTGGAATCTAGGCCCTGATCCAGGTAGATGTGCAGTGCCCCTAACTTTGCATGACCTCCACAGGCAATTCCCCCTAGCTATAGTTTTAATTTTTAAAAATTGCTCCACTTAGAGTATCTCTAAATTTTAAAAGCATTACCATTAACAGGTTACCTCAAATTGTTCCTGTCAGCTGGAGCTAGGGGAAGCTACAATGATGTCCCCCCAGTGAATAATAATTTGTTTCAAATTTTAAAGGACAAAACTTATTCTTGGCAACCTCCTGGAGGGAGTAGAACTATTTCCAATGCTCTTTAATACATCTTGAAATAATTTATGAAACTTTACGAATATATTATTTCAGGAATGTGCATTTGCAGTCAAACAAAGAATAATTATTCACTGTTAGAGGAATCCTTTGAAGGGACATTATCTTTCCTTTCATAGGTGATGGCTGAAAGAAACAATGTTTCAAAGCCACTTCCAGGTTAAAAACCTCTACTTAGGAAATGAAAGCTAATTTGATTAGAAAAGATGTTTAATTAACCACCAAGTCTATAACTGTGCCATTGAGGAGAAATCTCTATGTCATGCATTTGAATTTGAGGAGATTACAAGTAACAGAGATAATTACTTTTCCTTCTCAAATGATACATGTTCTAATTTTATTAAATGGATACAACCAGGGTCTTGGGTAAAATTACCAAGGCAGCATCTTCCATTCACAACTTGATGTGGTCAAGGTGCACCCCCCAATCTCATGTACAGTCTGAATCACCCCTGACAGAGAGATGTGCCTCCAGTAATGGACAGTGGTCTAGATGCCAATGCAAAGCAGGTCTGCAGATTAGCCAGTGACATCCTCTAAATCACCTATTTTGTTTTTAAAAAGCTGTGGCTGTAACTAAAGACATTCAAGGGATGGGAAATTCTTGAATGTTGCTAAAGATCACAAATGCTCAGTTTGGGATGCGTTTTTGGGGTGAGATGCAAAACAGCACAATTCACAAAATTGTGATCCATCATCTTCCATTCATGGAGTACGAGCTCACAAAATTAGGAGGAATGGGAAGTCAGATGTCTGGCCTTGGAACAGTCAGCAATGGTGCACAGAGGGGACTGCCTGACTTCTTGGCGTATCCCTCCACCCCCACATTGCTTGACCAAGTCCTAGTTATTGCAAGATCCAAGTCACTTCCACCTAGACTGATCTTGATCTTCTTCTATGATTATGAGCAAACTCCTTGGCACAGGATTCCCAATCCATGTGGAAGATTCTTAGTGGTCCCCACAAGGTAGTACACAGATTTTCTCAAAGCTAATTTCAATATCTGAAACCAACAAATGACAACAAATAATGCATCCACTTGCAATAAGATACAAAGGCGGATAAAAACATGAAGCTTCTTTGCCTTTTGGCTGAAATTATCATTAGTTCAGCGTGGACATCCTGGTTATCTCTTGCTTGTTTGCAAGAGGGCTGATTGGCAATATTCATACTTTTATTGGGGTGTGAATGAATTATTGTTCAGCAGATGTACTTTGGCAGATACTTCCCTCCAAAAAAAGGGAGGCCCAGGAGTAGGAGCAATAATCAGAAAAAAAATCTTTTGAGGGTGAAAAATGGACCCAACAGCTTAGCCCTTTCTACTTTTCCATAATGATTTTTTCTCTTTCCAAATTCTTATAGTACCTGGGAATCATAGTTAGCACTTGGTCATTTTTTATATTTCTCTATAGTTTGTGTGTGTGTGTGTGTGTGTGTGTGTGTGTGTGTGTGTGTTAATTTTTACAATATACAAAAAGAAAACTGTATTTTACAAAATCTGTATCCTATGTTAATTCTGCATTCTCCATTGTAATAAAGTTTGGTTTTAAATAATAATCAGTCAACATTGGTTGGTTAATAGACTTGGGCCATGTTTCCTTTTGATAATCTGTAAGATTCTGTGATGCTGAGAGTCTTGTTTTCCTGCTGCTGAGCCAAGAAGCTAGTGAGTTGGCTCCTTTTTGAACCTTTGCCCCCACACAGGTGATATGTAGGATGTACAATTAAGGAGTGATGAGACAGCAACTTGAGCTGGCCACCAAAAGCTACATGGAGAGCTCCAATGCCAATTCTGTGCACCAGGGAGAATCTCAGTAGTGATAACCACAGAATATGAGAAATATTTGTGAGACTCTGAAGACATTTACCTTAGCTAAGGATACCTGGGCAAAAGGTACAGTCACAGAGCCAGTTCTCATCAACAACAAACTAAGGAATTGCTCTTTGAAGCAAACACTGTATTTCTATTTCAGATTTACAGAATCTTCAAAGTTTCCTCTGGTGATATTAAAAAGACACTTCCAACAACTGATGACTCTGTACATGTCAGCCTAGCAAAACCTAAAAACCTATCTTGTGCAAGTCACCCAAGTGACATTTTTGTTTCAGTTCAGCAAACTATAAAGTAAAAAATCTAAAGTACAGTCATTCATTGTTGTAGTTTGAGCAACTGAATTCTCTCTGGCTAGAGGCTCATTGGATTTTATGTGGCTAACTCCCTGTCAAACACTTTTGGATGTGCAGCAAGACTCCTTGAGGTCACCTATGTGTCCAGTCTAAAGCAGGGTGGAAGAAAGACTCCAAGAGAAGGCTGAATGTTTCTCATTTGAGAAATTGATTATCTAGTCAATAAGAAAAGACTGGTACACATGAAAAAAAAGGGGGGAATGTGAGACAGACACTGTGAGTCAAAGGAATCTGGAAAGAGGAGAGAGCACCAATGACAAGTGCAGTCCAGGAAGTCTTTCCAGAGGAGGCAACTGGGACCCAGGCTTACTGAACTGTAGGATGTTTATAGGTGCAGACAGGGAGGAAGGACATTTTAGCCCAAGATGAGCAAAGACATGGAAGGTGAAAAGTAAAAAAACGTGGGGGCTAGAAAAGTAAATGAGTAAGGGGTACCCACATACCCAGGACAAAGGACAAGACTGGTGAAGTGTTGGCCCAATGGAAACCCTCCAACCAGAGCAGAGGAGACTGTCTGTGAGTGGGTGAGTCAGAGGTTAAAAAGGCTATCACATGCAGAAGTTTCCAAACCACTTTTCAGCAACTTTTAGAATGAAACTCTTAGACATCCAATAAATAAATTAAAACAGAACCTTCTCCTCCAGATGTCCCTACCCTCCAACACACACACACAGTGGAGTCCCTGACGTACCTTTGACGAATCTAGGAGAACAAAGTTTGGTAACTGCTAAGGTCTAATCTCCTCCTCCTCATTTGTTAGAGATGGGGAAAAACTGAGTCCAAAGAAATCAAGTGACTTCATAGAAGAGTGATGAATCTCTGCAATCCTAGTCATTTTCTATTGCCCTCTTTCTTCCTCTTGCTCCTACCCCCTGCACCACCACTGCTCCCACTAACCCACAAATAACTGTCAGCAATAATATTGGTTACCGCCATTTCAATATATATATCCCAAACATCTGCTCACATCTTTTTATCTCTATGGATACAATTTCAGCATCCTTGATTAAAAATTAAATCAATAGATGTTTACTGAGCACTCACTATGTACAGTACACTCAGAGGATGAGTCAGACTTGGACCCACCCTTCAGAAACACTGGCAAGCAGGAAAAAAAGAAGTGTGAACAGGGTGGGTAAACTGCTGAATTATGTATTTGTGATTCTTTGCTACTTTGCATTCCATTCATACTTTTAATTCGAATGCAATCATTACTTAGCTGGAGGACTGCCTCTTCCCCCACCTCCACCCCCTGCTTGTTGTAGTAGCAGGGCTTGAAACCATGGTATAATTAACATAATTAAAGTATTAATAAAGATTGAAGGGGTTGGACACTGTGTGAAATGCTTAATTTTGTGTATCTTTAGCTGATTGAATGTTTAGGTTTGCATTTCAGCTGTCACCCAAATTATGTGTAATTAAGCCAAAGCTCGGATCTGCCTGTCTCATACCCAGTGCGGATGGCAGACAGATCTGATTCTGGGGAGAAGGTGGTAAATCTGCCCACTCATTTGTAGCTATGCGCTTTCACACTTTTTATGCATCTCCTGCCTTTTCCCAGTGCATTCATCGATCAAATTATCCCATTAGCATGGAATGAAGAATAGATAGCTACAGTGGAAAATAAGTCAAATGCTTTCAAAATATTCCCTGGCTCCTACTCCCCACCCCAACATCCTGCCATCTCTCCCTGGATAGTGTCCCCATGTGCTGGTGCTATAGGACACTCTCTCTCAGAGTACACACAATGGAGGTTCATACAGGATTGTATGTGACACATCAGCAATGGAAGCAGCCACAAATCTAAGGGGCTGGCTCCATGTTCAGAGAGACACCCTCCTTTGGAACCAAAATCATTTAAAGAAGTCATTCACAAGACACTTTAAGAAGAGATCAAATCCTTATCTTAATATTGAAGTAGATATCACTCAAGCCAAGGACCCCAGAAATCAATCACTATCTACAAAAGAGCTCTGCACGTGTTTGTATGGATCATGGCAACATGCAATCCCTCACAGGAGCCATGGATGATGTACAATGTACTCATTCTCATGCCATCAATCCAGAGAGAAAAGAAAACACCCCCCAACAGAAGATGAAGACCTGGAGGGCAACACGAGCAGCAAGTTCTCGGCAGGCCACAGCAGTCACACAAGGAGATGACCCGCATGGTGAAGCCTGGGTCTGAGCTGGGCCTGGAAAGATGAGTCAGATGTATCCAGGAGGCTGGGAGGAGGCAAACATGACTGAGAAAACGCCCAGAGGCACGGAAGCAGTCTGTTTTTAGGAGAGAGTGACTCTCCTTAGCTTATTAGGGGAGACGGTTTGTATGAAAGGCAAGTTTTATTTTTATTTTATTTATTTATTTTTGAGACAGAGTTTCACTCTTGTTGCCTAGGCTGGAGTGCAGTGGGTGTGATCTCAGCTCACTGCAACCTCTGCCTCCCAGGTTCAGGCGATTCTCCTGCTTCAGCCTACTGCATAGCTGGAATTATAGGTACCCACCATCACGCCTGGCTAATTTTTATTTTATTTTATTTTATTTTATTTTTTTGAGACAGAGTTTTGCTCTGTGGCCCAGGCTGGAGTGCAGTGGCTTGATCTTGGCTCACTGCAACCTCTGGCACCCGGTTTAAGCAATTCTCCTGCCTCAGCCTCCAAAGTAGCTGGGATTACAGGCACGTGCCACCATGTCCAGCTAATTTTTGTGTATTTAGTAGAGACGGGGTGACAGCATCTTGGCCAGGCTGGTCTTGAACTCCTGACCTCATGATCCACCCACCTTGGCCTCCCAAAGTGCTGGGATTATGGGCATGAGCCACTGCACCAGGCCTAATTTTTGTATTTTTAGTAGAGACAGGGTTTCATCATGTTGGCCAGCCTGGTCTCAAACTCCTGACCTCAGGTGATCTGCTCTCCTCGGCCTCCCAAAGTGCTGGAATTGCAGCTATGAGCCACCACACTCACTGGAAAGGCAAGTTTTAAAAGTAAGGCTGAGGTAACACCAGTGCTGAGGGCCTAGAAAGCCACACTGGCAGAGTGTGGTGAAGGGGCCTGGGGAAAATATGGGACTGGTGGTCCGGATATGCACAGGTAGAGGGGAGGACATACCTGATCGGTTGGTTTTCCATAGCTGCTCTAACAGATTGCCCTGGGCTTAGCTGCTGAATGCAATGCACACGTGTTATCTCCTGTTTCTGAAGGTCAAAAGCTAGTGGGCACAGCTGGTTTCCCTGCCTTGGGTCTGACAAGGCCAAAATCAAGGTGCTGGCTGGACCAGGCTCTGGGGTAGACTCTGTCCCTTCTTAGGACAGGTTGCTGGTAGAATTCAGTCCCACTGGGCTCTAGGATTGAGGTCCATGTTTCCTTGCTGGCTGCCCTGTGATTAGTCCCACTTCAAATTTTTATCCAAAAATATTCATAAACTTTCGCCCCCCAATTTCCAGTTTAGGGTTTCTTTAAAATGGAGCAGAGTATAAAGACCCTTGAAAGGCAAACTGAGCACAGGCTACTTTAGATTATAAAGTTCTACCTTTCTTGTTTTAAGCTCTCTTGGCCTGCTCTCATATAATTTGTTGGCTTTTTTTTTTTTTTTTTTTAACTCAGTAACATTTCCTTCATGAAACTTTTCCAAAGCATTCAACTCAGTGATCATAAAACTGACAGCTCTTTAGTCTTGTACCCATAGTTCATTGGTTTATATAATATTTAATTGAACTATGTTTACCAATCTTGTACAACAAAAACTGGCATAAATAAGTTTGGGAATAAACATAACTGTATCTTGGTGAGAGCAGATGAGTATAGAAGGTCTAGAGGGAGGTGCTTCCTCACTGGGGGCAGGAACACCAGTGGACATACTTTTTTTTGTTGTTTTTGAGATGGAGTCTCGTTCTGTTGCCCATGCTGGAGTGCAGTAGCCTGATCTTGGCTCACTGCAACCTCTGCCTCCCGGGTTCAAGTAATTCTCCTGTCTCAGCCTTCCAAGTAGCTGGGATTACAGGTATACGCCACCACGGCCCGGCTAACTTTTGTATTTTCAGTAGAGATGAGGTTTCACCATGTTGGCCAGGATGGTCTCAAACTCCTGACCTCAGGTGATCTGCCTGCCTTGGCCTCCCAAAGTGCTGGGATTACAGATGTGAGCCACCGTACCCGACCACCAGTGAGCATATTTTATGGAGGGGACAGAGGAGCTGGAGAAGGTGAGATGATCCCATTGGATAGGTGGGGGTGGATAAAGAGGGCTTCCACTAAACAGGAAGTGACTCACATGACTATGTGCGGAAGTTACACACACTGGGCATTGTTTTTTAAATAATCAACCCGTCCCCCAACCAAAAATAAATATATAAGTCAGTAATAGTATGGCATGTTTCTCAACTAACAGGACAAAGTTAAAGGCAAAATGGCAGCTCCCACGCCCAGCCCCCTTCCCAGGGCTTCACAGACATAGGATTCCTGAACTAGTTGAGTCTTGTGGCAGTGGTCCTCAATCTCAGAAACAGAGTGCCTTAAAGGCTAGTCGGGCCGGGCGCGGTGGCTCAAGCCTGTAATCCCAGCACTTTGGGAGGCCGAGACGGGCGGATCACGAGGTCAGGAGATCGAGACCATCCTGGCTAACACGGTGAAACCCCGTCTCTACTAAAAAATACAAAAAA
>NC_037677.1:57786687-57786950 GCF_003255815.1 Theropithecus gelada
ATCCCAGCAATTTGGGAGGCCGAGACGGGCGGATCACGAGGTCAGGAGATCGAGACCATCCTGGCTAACACGGTGAAACCCCGTCTCTACTAAAAAATACAAAAAACTAGCCGGGCGAGGTGGCGGGCGCCTGTAGTCCCAGCTACTCGGGAGGCTGAGGCAGGAGAATGGCGTAAGCCCGGGAGGCGGAGCTTGCAGTGAGCCGAGATCGCACCACTGCACTCCAGCCTGGGCGACAGAGCGAGACTCCGTCTCAAAAAAAA